>NW_026003318.1:659707-718228 GCF_001458135.2 Marmota marmota marmota | reverse complement strand
GCAGACGCAGGGCACGCTAGAAAAAGGCTGCGCAGTCCTCCGCGCCGGGCAGCCGAGGCGAGTCCGGGAGAGGGAGGAGCGGAGTGGGAGAGGACGGGCCCGCCTTCCGCCCCGCCTGCGCTCCTGATTGGACAACTCCACCCCAGGTCCCCCAAGGACCGCCTCCGGGCACCGCCCCAGCCTTGAGTGACAGCTACTGTGACCCAATCGTTGGCTGACGTGGGCCAGAGTGACAGGTTCTTGGCCCAGCCCTTACCAGGGGGCGCTTCTCGCTGTGCTGGGAAGAGACCCGGTCAGGACTTCGCTTTTTACCTGGTCACGAAGGTGACTTCGAAGTAGATACAACGTTGATACCATGCTGAAGCACACAGTGTGCCTACAAGTGTGTCTAAAATGTCACGATTCATGCCTTTCCTGTCTGCTGCTCTGCTGAGGAGACCCTGAGCTGCGAAAACGAAGGCGGAGTCTGTCGGCCTGGAGGGTGATCGCGGCGCGGAGCGCTCAGGCCGCGAGCAGCGGGCAGCAAGACGTCTCGCGCTCACTCCCGCCCCCAGGAGAGGGGCCAGACTCCCAGGCCGGCTGGCCCCGAGTCCGCGACAGGGGACTCTGGCAGCTGTCAGGCTTGGTGAGGGTTCGCGTGTCCAAGCAGAGAGGAGAGCTGGGGCTCCACAGCCCGCGCTGTATCCAGGGGAAGAAGATGTGACTGTCAGACACGAGGCCGCCAAGCAAAAGACTTTTGTTACAAGTGGAATCAAGTAAGGCTCCACGAGGAGGAGAGAACGACCGGGAAACGTGACGCCACTTCCACATTTCTTACCCTACGATGCTTTCCAGGAGAAATGCGGGCCATCCTCTGCGGTCTTAGGCCACTAAGATGTGTAACCCTTCTTCACCTCCATGACGTCCACGCCCTAGCTGGTCCTTTCACCTCCATGACGTCCTTCCCGTCCTTCCTCCACCTCCATGACGTCCACGCCCTAGTTGGTTCCTCCTGGAGCTGTCATGGTGCCCATCCCAATCTGGGAACTTCATCTGCAAATCAGGCCTATGTTAATGTAGGTGCTGGGGTCAAAGACCAGGCAAACCATACCTTAATGTGCCTCCATGACTCAAGAAATGTCTCTTGGATGTATATTGAGGCACCTCTGGCCATAAGTCCTACCTGTACACTGATCCAGCTGACCCTGACAGAAGTTAGCCCCATGGATCTCCACGAGTCTCTTAATGGGCCCCCTTTGTTTCCACATGTTTATTCCCAGGGCTGGCCCACCTGCTGTTTTCCTACAGTTACTGGGTTATTTATTAGAAGCCACAGGACCCTGCTACATTATTGGGATGCATTCCTCTGCTCCTGATGAACTACTCACCAATACACAGGTGTGTGAGGACCAGGATGTCCTGCAGACTCTGCTGTCCTAGCAGGCACTTGCAGCAGCTCCTGCACTCACTGGGGTCTAGATGCCCTGCTTTGTTTTCACAGGTGCTGCTTTACCCTGTTGTAATTGTCTACTGACTAGGCCCCAAAGGCAAGGCCGTCTCAGACCGTGCTTTGTCCTAACAGCATTCAATGGAAATGGGTATCACCTATGTAATTCTAAATTTCCCAAAAGCCACATTTAACAATACTGTAAAGAACATGTGAAGGCCAGGAGTATAGCTTAGAGTATTCTTCTAGCAAGCATAACGCCCAGGGTTTAATCAGCAGCACAAAACAACAACAAAGCAACAAAACCCAAGTGAAATTGATGCAATGTGTAAAAGTATCATTGCTTTTATATGTGATCCATATAATGAACGATATCCCTATATTTCACCTAGAAATATAGGATACTACTAATTTTGATACAACTTTTTCAAAATTTACTCTCTTTTAGTCTTCTAGTGGCTCTCAGATCAAATCCAGTTACAACCCATGTGCTCTGAAGCTCCACCTCCCTATGATGGATTTTTGCTTTTGATTCCCCTGGTATGTGTGGATAAAAGGGTCTAAACCATGTCCCACCATCTGCCACAAGTGAGGATCATCCCCTCCATGCCAGCCTCTCCTATGAGGCCCAAGATATAGAGAGTCCATACCCCAGGAGACGGCAGGGAACTCAAAGCCTGAGGTCTCTGTCCTCACCTCTGCTTCCCAGCTGATGTCTGGTGGTCCATCTGGGCTGGCCTTATTTACCAGGCTCAGTAAAATGCCATGAACCAGCTTTGGGTCTAGACTCAAAAGACCCTAAATGCATCTTCCCCTCAGAGCCCTGCCAACTCCATCCCTCCCAAAGATGGAACAGCATAAAAATGGGGTCCCAGAATGATGGAACCTCATGTCTTCAGACCTGCCACTGCCTTGACCTCACAGTTTAGATATGGAGGACTACTAAATAATACTAATTTTGCAACTTGGACTTGGCCCTAATCCTCAGGGTGTGGTTGTCTGTTTCCTCCCAAGCTGTGGACACTGAGTTTCAGCCTCAATGGTACATACACATGTCTACATGCATTTCTGTATAACTCACAATAAGCTAACAAGAAAACCAACCTTAAATAAGTGGAAAAGGCCATCAGTACATAGAGGATGTTTTCTAGGTTACTTGTAATTAACACAATGCTGAATCCTGGCATCTGATCTTCGGTGGTTATATGTATTAGCTACCACTAAACACACACACACACACACACACATGCTCATTTTTGAGCTGGTTAGTATTTAAGCCAGGCTCAAGTGGGACATTATTCTAGCCTCATCTAGATCCTTCAGGCATATATTCTGCTGTCTGTCCAGGCAGCACTGCTTCTGAAGGGAGCTGGATGTTGCCTGGGCTCCTTGGTTCTTCTCCCCAAGATGTCTCCATCTCCAGCAGGCTAACATGGACTTTGTTCTCATGGAGCTGGCAGGGTTCTGAGGGAAAGGAAGATGCATTCAGAGTCTTTTGAGCCTAGACCCAAAGCTGGTGTCCTGTTACATTCATGGAATTTTATTGACCCTGGTAAATAAGGCCAGCCCAGATCCAAGGTTTGAAAAAAAGATCCTGCCTCTGGGCAAAAGCAGCTATAAAACTCATTGTCAAGGTTGGATGCTGGGAGGGATGAATAATAGCTCATGATTTTGCATTCAGGGTCATATGCCTCTTTGAAGAAGAGCATTACATAACTGTTCTGAGTCAAGGAATTGTCCAAAGCTCCACATCTACTAGGCAGATGGGCTGGTATCAAGATGAACTTCCCTGACTCCAAAGCCCAAACACCTCCACAGGACAACACAACTCATGCAACTTCCCCAGACCTGGAGGTTTGTCTGGCTGAGGTTCAGGCCCTGGAGAAAAGGCTTGGGCTTCCAGCATTTGAAAGAAGATGCAAGGCCTAGTGGGATAGTTGTCATGCTTTATTCAGAACAGATGGCAACACCTCCGCCCCCATCTTCCCACAGGCACAGTGCCAACAGGTCCCACAAGTGCAGGCTTGCAAGCAGGTGCATATGAAAAGGATTTGCATACATGAGGAATACCTTGCACATCAGGGTGCATACGACCTTGACTACACACTAAAACCACACTCACTGAACAGCTCCATGAAGAAGCCTCACCATAGCCATCTTAGACTCACCCCACAAGGTTCCAGGGAATATCCCTTCTGCCAAAGGAGCAGCGATCCTGTCAGATTCTTGTCTACCTAGTGCTCTTCATTCCTGGGGAAATCCCCCTCCAGAAAATGCTTAAAACTGTATTACAAATCCTGGAATGATTTGGGGAAATGGCTGAGTCCCAGGTACAACAATATAGCTTTCATTTTCCATGATAGAAATAGAGTGCAAGGTACTCCTCCCATGTGCAAATTCTTTTAATTCCTCTCTGGTATTTGTAGGGTATTTATGATTCTCCCCTTGGAGTAAATAAAAACAATTGTGCCTGATTAAACCTGTTCCTCTGAAAGCAAGTGACATAAAGGTAGACCTGCTGAGAAGTCATTTCCCCTCACTGTGATTTAGTCAGTGAGACATGTGGAACTTATCTTTGATTTCAACAGGGCAAAGCTGTTTCCTAAGACCATAAACTGAGATGCCACATTGGGGGAAGGCCCACAGCACAGGTGGAAATCACATACAGCTAAACAGACACCTGCTGCTTCCCATGCATCAGACCTGACCGCCCATTATATTCAGGTTTCGAAGTCCTTTAAAATTACCAAATTACTTACTCATCTGCCTTGAAAGTACTTACACTATAGAATACGTTAAGAGTAACACAAAGCAAACCCATAACTTTGCCATGCACCCCACTGCTCATGGCTAGCTCTACGTAACACAATGATGCACTTACCAAACCAGGCAAAGTGGGAGGACACAGGGCGTTATTCAATGTTCCTCAAACTTCCAGTCCCCAAGAGAGTTGTCTGCAGGCTGCCCCTGCCTGTGCTCTGAGAGGTCCACAGTCTTCACTCACAGTCTCAAAGCATCTGGGAATCTGCTCAGCCCTGTATTTCTGAAAACCTAAGCCTCTGCCCTCTGACCCAGAGGAGCACTTGGAGGACTAAGGGGAGGGGGATTCAGCATGTCATTACTCATGTGCTCCTGGGTGGCAGCAGATTCTGCCCTGGCCCAAGGAGCTTCAGCCTGGCTCTCAGGACCTAGTTTTATTCATGTGAAAGGTCTGTTAGCAATGGAGGCTCAGGTTTTAAGATTTTAAGAATGTTAACTAACTTTACATACATTTCAAGGGTTTTCTCCCCCCCTTTTTTTTTTCTTTCTTGTTTTATTGTATTTTATTTTACTTTACTAGGGATTGAACCCTGGGATGATCCACCACTGAGCTACATCCATGGTTGGTTTGTTTTTGTTTGTTTTGTTTTTAATTTTGAGACAGGATCTCTTTAAATTGCCAGGACTGACCTCAAACTTATGATCCTCCTGCCTCAGCCTCTTAAGCTGCTGGAATTACTGGTGTAAACACTGTGCCCAGCAAAGGTATGTTTTCTTTTCATGTGAAGGTACTTTAACTCTGACAAAGCCAAGTTCAGTGTATTAACCTGACCAAATGGTAGTTTTTCATATAGATGCTGCCTTCTGGATGCATTTCCCTGCCTTGTGAGACGATCAGTTAAGGTAGCTTTTAAAAGAACACATACTTGAGAAATGAAAAGATTAAAATCATGGCAAGTCACAATTAAGGTCTGATGTTCTGCACTATGATGTCTCCTCGGCAGACTTCATTACTCACACTGCTTGTGCTGAGGGAGTTATGGAGGGAGCATCCTCGACCTAGTGATGGATTTCAATCTCTGAGCTGATTAAGATTATTTCAGGGTGATGGGTAAAGTACATATCAAGGTTTTAACAGATATGAGTAAAGGTGGGAAAGCAGGAAAAAAAAAAAAAAAAGCTTATGTTGTCCTCTAGTGGCCATCAGGCCATGAGTTAAGGATCAGGAGTACATTTGACCTTTGTTCCTGTGGTGGTCCATATGTCTATCATATACAGCAAAGAGGAAAGCATACAGTATGGGGTATTTTTCCAGCATTATCTACTATAAGATAGTGGAAAAGATGGTCATACTAAACTAAAAGTACTATACAGATTTAATGCAGTTCTCATTAAAATTCCAATGATGTTCTTCATAGAAATAGAAAATGCACTCATGAAATTCATTTGGAAAAATAAGAAGCCCAGAATAGCCAAAACAATCCTTAGAGAGAAAAGTGAAGCAGGAGGCATCACAATACCAGACCTTAAATTATATTACAGAACTATTGTAAGAAAACCAGCATGGTATTGGCACTGAAACAGGCAAAAAGCCATGGAACAGAATAGAAGACACAGAGACAAACCCACATAAATAGTTACTTCATACTAGACAAAGTGCCAAAAACATACATTGGAGAAAAGAGAGACTTTTTAACAAAAGCTCATCAAGGTTGCCTAATGCAAACTTACAAACAAAAATGGTTAATTCGTAAGCCTTCTTTATACTTATCAATGCAAAGAAAATTTCAAATGTCCACCGATCTCTTTAGAGTCCTTCTATAAGTGTCAATTCTGTGAAAACCTGAATAAATATAAAAATAGAGAATAAATAAAATAAGTCTAACATAAAGATTGATGTCTTTATGGGTGTCATAATTGAGGTATAACTAGTATTCCTAAGTGATTGCGAATCTTAAATCAGAAAAAAGGAAAACAAATAGTTTGAGAAATTTTTAAAAAGCATTCAGCTGAAAGTATAATTGCCTGCAGTTTCTTTCATCTGGATTTTTTAAATTTTACTTTTGATGAATCTATATTTGACAATATGGTACATGGACTATTACTCATATGAGTTAATATATACTAATCAATTCAATGTGCTATTTCAACATATGCATCTAACGTGCACTGACCAAGTCTCTCTTTACCCAACCCACCTTTCTAACCTCTATTAATCATTATGGATATTAATCATTATTCCATATTCATGTTCTCTTTCTTTCTTTCAGCTTTCACATACAAGAACCAACACATGGTTCTTGTTTTATTGTGTCTGGCTTATTTCAATTAATATAATGTGCTCCAATTTCACCCATGTTGCTGCAATCAGCATTCCAGACTTTAATCTTTTTTATGCGTAGATAATAGTAAATGTTGGGTAAGTTGTGGAGAAAAAGGGACTCTCATTCATGGTTGGTGGTATGTAAACTACTACAAATATTGAGGACAACAGTATGGAGAGTCCTCAAAAAAAAAAAAACTAAAAATAGCTGCCTGCACTGGTGAACACTTGTAATCCCAGCAGCTTGGGAGGCTGAGGCAGGAAGATTAGGAGTGCAGAGCCAGCCTCAGCAACTTAGCAAGGTCCTAAGAACCTCAGCAAGACCCTGTCTCTAAATAAAATATTTTTTAAAGGGATGGGGATGTGGCTTAGAGGTTAAGTGCTCCTGAGTTCTGTACCAGAAAAAAAAAAAACTAAAACTAGATCTACCATATATGATCAAGCACTCCTGCTTCTGGGCGCATGTCCAAAAGAAATGATAATAGTATATCAAAGGGATACCTTCTTGCCTGTGTTTATTTAGGCACTATTCATAGTAGCTAAGATATGGAATTAACCAAGGTACCCATTAATAGATGAATGAATATAGAAAATGTTGTATATGGAATATTATTCACATGAGTTTTACTTGGTGATTCTTAGGAATAATATGCTGTCATTTACCCAGTCCAGAGTTTCATGTGGAAACTGACTGCACTTGAAGAATATCTATTTCTGGAATATCATTAATAATTTTCAGCTTATCTTCTCTAGTAGTTATAGCCTTCTGTTTTTTTTTGTTTGTTTGTTTTGTTTTGTTTGTTTGTTTGAATATTTGTGTGTGTGTGTTTTTTTAAGGCTACCATACAAGAAATCTTTATCCATTAATGTTCTAAATACACACAGCAGTTTCTTTAGAAAATTTAATTTTTCCCCTTCAGTTTAACGTGGAGTATTAGAAGAGTCTTTTGCAAGCCAAGGCACAGAAAGCAGATTTTCCTGCACTACTACCTACACATGCTTGCTAGCTGTTCAAATCCGTTATGTGGAAGTGGTTAGAATGTGTATTTTCTGTCTTCCTTTTGAATGTACTTGATAGAACAAGAGTGAGGTACATGATATTGCAATCACCAAAACAAAACAAAACAAAACAAACAAACAAAAACAATGTTGCTGTCCACCTTCATTGGCAAGGGCAGTTTAGAGGATATTGCAAATTTCTAGGCCATCAAAAAGGAGGTAGTGAAGGCTCACTTCCTTTACCACTCTTCTAAATTTAGGTTTCTGAAATCAACATCTAAATGTCAAGCTACTCACATAGCCAGTAGCACTAAAGTCTCTGTCTGCCCAGTTCTTGACAGTCTGAGGACCAGCTCTCTACATGTACTAAAGTGGGCGGAAGGAGCTCTTGGACAAGAAGCTGTGGGCTACACACTCCCCTTTCCTGGACTGGGAGGACTATTCCAGACATTGTAGGATCATTAACCTTGTTAAAAGAACTGGAGCTGGGCACAGTGGCACAGGCCTGTAATCCATCGGCTCAGGAGGCTGAAGCAGGAGGATCGCAAGTTCAAAGCCAGCCTCAGCAACTTAGAAACTAATCAACTCAGTGAGAACCTGTCTCTAAATAAAACAGTTTTTTAAAGGACTGGGGAAGCACCTCTGGGTTCAATCCCTGCTACGAATGGGAAGGGAAGGGAACGGAAGGGAAGGGAAAGGAAAGGAAGGGAGAGAAGAAATTGGGTATTCTGGAGAGTGTGGGGTCATGGTTGTGGATGGGGTGGTGTGCCAGAGGCTGGTGCGCTGTCCTGCGGGGCTGCAGGGTCCTCCAGCAGCTGCCCTGATGTTTCCACGGCTGTTTAGCCAGAGGTGGTCTGCAGTCTGACTAAGAAGCAGAAGAGCCAGAAGAATGAGTCAGTCTCCTACAGAACCTCTCACTCCTGCAAACGGAGGTTTAGAGGCTCAGTTCTAGATCCAGAGCTTCCCTTTTGCTTGGAGAATGTGGACTGTGAAGAGAAGAAAGCCCACCAGCAGTCAAGTGCATGTTTGGTCTGTGGGTCTCACAAGGCTGTCCTGTTGCAGGAATCAGGAGAGAAGTGGCAAATAGCACTCAAAGAGTGGGAGAAACCAAACTTTGTTTTATGCTGGTGGGCCCAGAGGAGATCAGCACTCCAGATTTCGCACCCCTTACCAGTTTTTCACAACATAGGCTCGCTACTGTCATAACTTTTCTATTCTAAAACGATACATGGTTGTGCACAAGATTTCAAAAAACAATATATAATTGTGTGTAAGAGTTCTCAGGTGGGAAGTGTGTACACAAAAAGCAGAAACTGGTTCCTTTTACAAGGCTTCTAGCCTTGGGCTGAGAGCTGCCACAGGGGGTTTGCACTTCAAATGAAAGTAGTCAAATCCCAGGGAAAGTCCTTTATGGTCCAAAGGTAAGAGTGAATGTGCTAATTAGGTCCCCTGAAAACCAGCTGGTGGGAAAGGGGAGGAGGAGTCTCCCTTTCCAAAGCATTAATTTTCGCAGAGTGTCCTTAGTTTATCTTTTTTTTTTTTAAGTATTAATTTCTTCAGTTGGACACAATACCTTTATTCCATTCATTTATTCTTTTGTGGTGCTGAGGATGGCACCCAGGCCCGGCGTCCTAGGTGAGCCTCTACCTTGAGCCCCCGCCCCAGCCCCTTAGTTCGTCCTTGTCCTCAGGCCTGGGTTACTTACCACAACACTCCTAGTCCCCGCCACAGTAGAAATCCCAAGCGAAGCGCCCCGGGATTCCTGGACGACTCGGAAGGCTCTGTGGTCAAGGGGGTGTGCCGCAAAGTGACCGTGACAGCAGAGTCAGGTGACACTGCACGTCCTGGACAGATCACTTCTGAAGGTGCCTCTACGAGTCTGGAAGCCACTGGTTCAGAAAGAGACGTCTCCAGACTGAGGAGACAAAGGCTGTGGCTGCTCTACAGAGAAAGCGTCCCCAGCAGGGTACCAATCAAAGTCCCCCCTGTGGTGGCTGCACCGCTTTTATCACAAGACACACAAAAGTAGTGCTGTAGCAAATTAGTGATTTGTCTGCGACCTCGAAAATCTCCTTGGGTGCCTACCTGGGGGTTGCCAGCTTCATGCCAGGAGCGCCTAGGTGAGAAAGTAGCAGCATAGCCTCTCCTGGGCTCGGCCCCAGAGGCCCTCGGGATCCGGGTTTGCGCTCCAGGCGGCCGGCCGGTGCCAGGCGGAGGCGACTGGCCCCACCTCGCTCCCGGGTGCGCAGGGCGGATACCCGCTCCCAGCCTGTGTCCCTGACACACCTTCTCCCTCCCACGCTGCCTCGGCCCTTTGTGCAGCCTTCCTTCCTTCTGTGTTTTGAAAGATTTATTTATTCTGTTTAATTGCAAAGGATAACCCTAAGGAAGAACCCTGGGCTTTTACTTACTTGCTAGACAGGCAACCTAATAATGTATTTTCCGATGAGATTCGCCGTCTTTTTTCTCCCCTGAGGCATCTTAGAAGACTGGGTTTCCTAGCAAATGCCCTGGGTTTGTTCTTTGCTCAGAACTATTTTTAATAGCTTTAGCCCCATTTTAGAGGAAGCTGCTGTGGTCAAAATTATCAAATCTTAGCTTCATTATATTAAACTCTTTAACTTTAATCTTTCTTCCTGCATGTTAATATAAACTAGCAAGAAAAAATTAGGCACTGATTCTAACAAAATACAGAAACATCCTTAGCTCAGATGACCCAGTCCTTGGGCATATTTTTCACATCAGTGCTTGAGAGTGCTGCTCCCTTTCTCAGGTTGCATAAGGAGGTGCTCCTTATCTACTGAAAAACAGCAGCCGAAACCCCAGAGGGCTTCACACTTCCACCTCCCCTCCTCAAAGCCCACTGTCCGACTCCACACACACTCTTATTCTGAGCCTGTTGCTGGGACTTTGCCCACTTCTAGGTACCAAAAGGTGTGCTAAATCACTGTTTAATGCATATTCCCAAAGTTTCACAATTTCAAACAGCAAACCCTAATTTTGTCATGGGTCCTGGTTTCTGTGGGTCAGGACACCTGAGTGAGGGTGCAGACAAGATGTAGGTTCCAGTTGTGTGAAGGCCTTTCACCCAGCTCACCCTCTGGTTGCTCAAGGCCCCTAGAACTTGTCCTGTGACTTTACACAGGGTGTGCTCACAACAAGTAGCAGGCTTCCACCCAGGGCTGGCAGCTGAAAGCACATGGCAAAGCATCTGAGGGAGAAGTCATTCTCTCTCTATTGCTGAACACTGGAAGTGACATCCCATCACATGCTGCATTTTATTTGCCACAGGTAAGTCGTTACGTCCAGGTGTGATGGAACACACTGGGTTTGTCCCACCAATAGCACAATCAGGAGGTTCCAGAGTAAAGTGTGATTTATTACTTGCAGCAAAGTAAGTGTTAGCCCTGGGGCTAATACCCACTGCAGAGTCTCCCTGAGCACAGGAGGACTGTCGCCTCTTCATCCTGGGAAGCGTGGCCATGCACGTCCAGACTGGACAGATTGCCATCATGCGTGGCAGTGAGAAACCAAGTCCAGTGCCCCGTTTTCAGAATACAGTATTAGCTTTAAGTGAAATGATGGGATGTAGGAAAGGCAGCTGGGGGGAGGGCAGGATGGAAAGTTCCAAGCAGTTGACAGGGAGTGTGAAATAGCCCTTGACAACAGGAGGTGAGAGGGAAGCCCCCCACCACCGCCTGACCAACAGAGATAAACTGTGTATGTGCCAAAAGGCACTCGATCCAAGGGACTTTTCCGTCACAAGAGAACAATGGGAGGTGGGGACAACTAAAGGTACATTCTTTTAAATAACCCAATAGGAGACAGTAAAAGCTAGGTGACTGGGGAATATTGTGCACCCCATAGTACTCAGCCAATGAGGAACCAGGGGACGGGTCTGGCACTCTAGAGGGCAAAACACTAGTTGTGCCCAATCTGGGGTTCCTGACCGTCAGTCACCTGAGCTTGCAAGACATTCATTAAAGAAAAGCCTTGCTTTCTGCGGAGTCTCTTAGTCATTCTTTGGGCTTGGACAGGTGAGCATGTTCCACACAGCAGTGGGCACATTCCTGAGCACGTGCAGCTTGAGAAGTGCTGGTAGACAGCCCACATTCACCAGGGCAGAAAGGAACCCCCTGGGACAGGAACTCAGCAGGGTAGTGAGAGTGTAAAGAGCACAGCCCCTATGGGTCACCCAGAAGAATGCCTCAGCAGTTTTGGCTGGCTTAACCAGTTCCTGAGCTCCTCTCTGGAGGCCTTTATCCAAGCCAGGAAAACAACTGGAGTTGTCACTCAGTGACACTGGCTGCTGTGCCATGCAGAAGGGCAGCCTGGCAGATATCCTCTGTCCATAAACCTTTGCTTGAACATGTTCCCTTCCCCCCCCCCCCCCGTCTTTCTCTCATTAAATCCCAGCACTGAGTCAGGGCCTCCCTTAGCTTCAGCTGCAGACCTGTCAGGGATGGTGATAAACCTCATTGATGATCTGCTTCGACATGGAAAGTCAGAGATGTGGTGGGGACACCCCTTCCTTCCTTCTCTCTTCTGCACTCTGCCCTGCTGCACAGGTCCTCCTGGCTCGCTTTCCCTGAACCCTTTCACCTCCAGATCTTCGCTTTTCCCTCCTTAGAGCCACAAGATCACTCTTCCTTTCTCAATCTCCACCCTAGCTTCTCCTCTCCTCACCCAGCCACCCCTTCACCACCTCGTTGGGATGCTCCTTTACTAAATAGGGCCCTGTCTTCCTGCCGGGCCTGACTTTCATCCCCTTCCCTTCTCTCGACCTCAACACCTACTCCCACCTCTCCTTCTCCTTCTTCCCCCTCCTCCTACCCACTCTCATGGGCCCCACCCGGAAGCTTCAGTGCCCCCTCCTGCCATAATGGGAGGCAGCTGGAGCTGAGGGCGTTGTGCATGTTCTCATTTCCCTCCTGCGCTCTGCCCTCTCCCAGGCTGAGAATCCTTTAGTCCTATTCTACTGATGCTGATTCCAACACTAAAGAATTTGACCCCTAAATCTAAGCTGTGGAATCCTCAACCTCCACCTGTCTCAGCAGAGGACCATCCAGAACTCACAACAGACGAGTAATTGTTCCCCAACCCTTAACAGATGCCATGGGTTTTTAGACACCCTCAAACAAGAGCTCAGACTCCTTTCTTGTGACATTTCCACCCAACCCATCTTTTCCAGTGGATCATCCCTCTTTCTCCAAGGCACTCTTTCTAATTTCCGCCCTGAAGAAGTTACAGTTTCACTCTTTTCTTTCTTTCCTTCACTCTCCTGACCATCAGGCCCCCGGGTTTGTTAGCTCTTCTAACCACAATTCCTATGACCCTCCGACTGGCTGGAGGGATAGCCATCACTGTCTCTTAAAATTGGACAATCACCCCAAAACTATTGCCCGCCACAAATTATCTGGGCCTCTGCATGCTACTCCACCTCTGGTTTTGTAATGCCAGATTTGTGGGACCCCAATAGACCTCCAGGAGCTGAATCCATGCAATCACACAAGAGTCTTTATTGCAAGCTCGAGCCTGGACTCACAACCGGTTCCAACACAGCAGTCCTGAAGAGTGAGTCCTGGCCCTTGGTTCAGTGAGGATTTTTAGGTTTTGGGGATACAACATCACACAGAAAATCATTTCACACCTCGGGAAAATCAAACAACTCTTAACATTGGTTAGCACATTCACTGCCGGGAACAAGTCGGATAAGGGTGATTGGTCTGTTCAAGTGGTGGATACATTTGAACTGATTGGTTTAGGCTGAAAGGGGTTGCAAGGGTGTGTATGCTAAACTGCAGGGTTGCCTAATCCTGTTATCAATCATGGAAACTACTTGATATTTCAGGTGTCTTCCATGTCACATTCTGATTGGTTGTTGCTATGGTCCAAATCAGACCTCAGGCATTTTTTTGGTCTTTTCAGGAACTTGCATTTGCTGAGTCAAGGACATCTAGTGTGGACAAATGACTCAGCAAGGTAACTTATGTGCCTAGGAATGGGTTTTCCAAGCACCCCCCCCCCCCCCGCCGCCAATTGGACAGGCTCTGCTCTGAGGTACAGGCTGGTTTTTCAAAAATGGAGTCATATCAGTTTCTCAGTTTCTCTGTTGGAGGGAGACAGCTTTCCCCATCCTCCCTGACTCCAACGTATCCTACATCCCCTTCGCTCTCCAAATGATACCACTCCTCCTCGATGCCTCTGGAGCCTGTAAGGCCTCTAAACCTCATACTGACTACCTGTACCACACTCTCAACCTTACTTATAAACTCCTGATCCAAACAAACCTAATAGAGAATGAAACCACTGCTGGCCATGCCTCTTGCCACTAGAAATGGCTAGCCACGCTGTCTCAGTGCCTGGGCTTCTATAGCCTAATGCAAGCACTTCCTTACACACATACATCCACTCTACCTTCAGACGCTCATAACACCTACCCACAACTTGGCCCACAAATAGAGGCTAACCTCTCGACCTATAATACAAAAATGACCCCAATATAGCCCCCCTTTGATATGTTAATACCACCCACTCCAAGGCCCAATTGTCCTTTGGCAGCCACCTTCCTCATCTCCACTAATTCTGTTTCATCCAAACCTGGCCTGATTACCAGCTGGGGAAAATGGGTTAAAAAGCCCTGTGCAGCAATCCTCTGGCCAAGGTCACACTAAAGCTAGCATTGGAATACAAATGGCAGATGGGGCAGGCTCCCTAGGAGTCCTGAGACCAGGGGAAAAGTTCGTTCAACTTCACTCCAGGACCTTCTCTTTCTCTCTTTCTCATTCTTGCATGCTGCTTTACCAAAATAATCAACCACTGTACCATTTTTTTCTAGGACTCTTGTTTTATTAAATTCTATGTTTTTGAGCTCATAATTTTGATGCTGCATGCCTAAGTTAAAATTTCTGAGCAGACCTATTTTATCCAACTATAGAAGTTGTTTTTATTTTTAACACACTTGGCCTTTGTTTGTTCTGTATATTTTCTTGTCTACATGGGTTATATATCAAAACCAATATAGAGAGCAATCATAAAATAAATAAGCCATCACCTACAAGGACAGATAGGATATAAGGCTAACTTCCAGTACTAACAGAAACCCCAATCATATAAAAGTTAAGATTATGGACATTAAAGATAAATCCCAGTATTTTTACCTTAAGACTGGTGAGACTGGCTTGCTGGATGTTTGACACCAAAGCCTAAAGATTAACGTTAGAATAAAAGGGCCAAGAAGGACAATATCTGGCTCTTGCCCTCTGAGTCAGCCTGAATCCAGGGAATGAGAGAGCTTCTCTAAGGACCTTTGCAACTCTGGGCCACATGATGTCCCAACCAAGGAGATCAATGACACCACTGGAGAATGGGAAGCCCATAAGTGAACCTGCTGCAAAGAGAATGTCATTAGAGAAAGGACACACCCCTGATGCTTCCAAGGGAAACCACCTCATCAAGAAGACCCTGCCTGGCTGATGGCACTAAAAAAGTTAAGAAGCTGCTCTCAAGATCCCCAAGAGTAACCCCTGTGGGAACTCAGCTGACTCCTAACAGCAGATAGGAACAAGGTTGATTTGGGGGCAATTTGATCTTAAACACCTGGCAGGAGAATATAACCAAAACACAGCCATAGGTAGAGTCCCACAACCAAACCCTACCCATTCCAATAACACACATACTAGACTAGAAGAGCCCCCAAATTATTTCCTTTCTCATAGGGCTAAAGACATCCAGCAGATTAACACAAGAGCAGCAAGATTAGGAAATGCTATTCACAATAAAAAAAAACAGTCAATTAGACTCCCTAGTGGCTGTGGCCCTTCAAAATCAATGGGCTCTAGATCTCATGCTGGCAAAAGAGGAAGGCCTATGGTCCTTCTCCAGGAAGAAGGTTGTTTTTATGTCCATGAGTCTCGTGTGGTTAGAGATGCAGCAGGTAAACTAAAAAACCCGATCACACAAATAGCTAAAAGAGAACACTCCTCCTGTGGTGTGGGGCTCTTTGGGCACTTCTGCCCTGAATAGCCCCCCTCATCAGGCCTTTACTAATAATTCTCTTAGTAATTCTTATAGATCCTTTCACGGTGCTCTTAATAGGACCTTATCTAATAAAGTGCCTGAAAATTTTTGTCCAAAAACAAGTAAAAGCTCTCACTAGTCAGACTGTTAACCAGCTCTTTATGAGCAAATAGAGCCCCCTCCCTGAAGTCCTGGCCTGAACCCTTCTTCTTCACCCCCATTCAGCTCAAAGGAGCCAGAATAAAACATGCCCCTTATCATTATAAGACAAAAGGCCAGAATGTTAGGTCCCTAGACATCAATGACTCCATTTTGGTCCTGGGACTCCATCTTGACTGAAACTGAAACTCATAAACTGCTAAGAAAAAAAAAATAAGATACCCTGTTCCCATAACCCCTCCCCCAAGGTATCCAAACACCAAACTCTGTTGCTACCCAACCACCTGCACCCAAGGTCAACTCTAGCATGTTCCTTGGCCAAAAGACATACATACAAGCTTCCATTCAAGGGACACTGGCTGCTGTGCCTTGCAGAAGGGCAGTCTTGCAGATATCCGCTGTCAATAAACAGAACTCAGAGCTGGGTCTCTGGTGGGTGATCACGCCAGCTCCCCTAACAGTAGCCATTTAGGATAAAGAGTCTCAGAGGAAGTGTGCTGAGCCACAGAGATGCAGAAAGCATAGTTGGAACTCTGGAGCAACAGGCCTTGGCCCCTGCCTAGTGATGAGGGAAGTGTTGAAACAGGAGAAACTGGCATGAAATTGGGCAGCTCCACCCTAGCTCCTCTTCCCAGTCCCTAATACAGCCCCTCGATAAATATTGGACCTCCATCCCAAGAAGGAGCTTCTCACTCTCAAGATAACCTGCATTGTCCCTTGGATGTGTTTCTACTTCCTAAATAAGTCTTCTATGCCTTGGTCTGGCTCATGCTGAAATTCTTTCCTGTCATGTATGTCACCTTGCTAGTCCTGAGTCCCCTGGGAACTCCTCAGACCCCTCTCCCCTGACATCTCTTCTCCCAGTGACAGGAAGTTGCGGTTTCTTCCCAGGCGCTGCTGGAGGAGTGCTGGTTGATGGGGGCTGCCTCGAGGCTCATGGTGCAGGGCAACTGGGGAAGCACCCTCTTCACCTGGCCGGGGCTCCCTGGACACCACACTCACAGACAGGGGCTCAGAGTTTCCTCTTACCAAGGAGTGCTTGGACTCAACTCTCTGGATGACAATGACCGGGAGTGCACTGTCAATAGGGGAGCTGCTCTTCAGTGTGGCCAGGATGGCACCAGTGGCAGACATGTTCCTCTGGGTCTGCCAGCTTCCAGAGTCATCTGCAGTAGTGACAGTGTGCAAGATCCCCTTGAGGCTCCACAGTGGCTTCTCACACCTGGTGGCAATGCTGTCAAGGCTCTGTCATAGTATTCTGGGCCCCACAACACTAAATGTCAATATTGACCTGTTGTCTGTGAGAGCAGGTGGCGTCCTGACTGGAGCCCATGGGAGTGTCCTTTATCAACATCAAGACACTCGCTGTGGGGTTCCAGGCACAGTCATGGTGTTGGTTGGCGTCAGAAGCCAGACTCTCAGCACGGGCCATCACTGCTGCTGAGCTGAAGGACAGTAGCCACAGGTTGGCGTTGTGGACCTGCTGTGCATTGCTGGCTGGATTCAGGTGCCTGGAGCCTGGTTACGCATCGTGTACCATGTGAGGGACTCCTCACACCACATCGTCCTGGGCACCCAGCAGTTCAAGCCCAGTGAGGTTGCCAGGGAAACCAAGCTGAGTGTGGAGAATGCCTGGGGCATCCTGCGCTGCATCTCTGACATCTGTGTGGGGCTGGACAGCAAATGCCTCATCCTCCAGGATCCCAACAGCAGGTCCACCTGTGCCTACAGCCTGCCCAGGAACCTTCGGCTCCAGCAAAGGTGATGATGAGAGGGGACAGGAAGAGGAAGAAGCAGAAACCAGTTGGTGAAGTGGAACGGGAGCTTGTGATTCTCCCAGCCCAGGAGGGCCTTTGATGCCTGGCAGAGTGTTTGGCTCCTGCTCTCTGCAGTTTGCCAAAGGAATAAAGCCTAAGTCTGCTTGGGCTCTTCCCCCCCAAACATAATATAAAATAAATGAGCTTTGCAAAGAAAGCATCCTGGGACTCCAGGTTCTCAGCAGGGCTTTGCTCTGCACATGCATGTGGGAAGTCTTCCCAGGCCAATAAAGGCCTCAGAAAGCATCCTGGGAAGCAGTGCTGCACCCCTGCAGGGATGAGCAGCTGTGCCTGTACCTAGAAGCTGGAGCGCAGCACCTGGCGATCCAGAGAGCGCATGGTACCACAGCGCAGCAGACTGACCTCTGTGTTCAGTTCAGGAGTGATTCACTTCGGTACCAACATTGTCCCAGGCATGCCCACAAATCCTAAAGACCCTAAAGACCTGGGTCTCTCCAGCAGCTAAAGTGTGACTGTGAACAATGCTTGAGTATATTAATAAGAATGCAAAATAATCTACATTAAAAGGGTGAAATTGATGAGATCTTACATCCAGTCAAGGATAACGAAACACACACACACACACAGAAAACTCAGCACATGATGAAGAGAAGCTCACTTATTAAAACTTACCTAAACAGAAGAACAATAAGAAACATAAATAATAGAGTTATTATAACTCTGTATGTTCAAAAGATTAAGTTGAGATGTGAAGGATAAGATAATCCAAATAAAACTCCAGAAATAAAATTTATAATCACATGAAGTGAAATTAATGTGGTATAAGATTAATAATAAATCATCCATTGCAGATTTACTAAAAAAGTTAGTGGTAATAGTATAGTAATAGAAAATATTCAAAATAAAACTCAGGAATAATGGGATTTAAAAGAAAAATACAGAGTTGGATGACATTTTAAAAGTCATCAAAACAGCCAGGCATGGTGGTACATGCCTGTAATCCCAGCGACTCTGGAGGCTGAGGCGGGAGGATCTAGAGTTCAAAGCCAGCTTTAGCAATTTAGTGAGGCTGTAAGCAACTCAGTGAGATGCTGCTCAAAGTAAAATATAAAAGGATGGGAATGTGGCTCAGTGGTTAAGCGTCCCTGAGTTCAATCCCTGGTACCAAAAAAAAAAAAAAAAAAAAAAATCAAAACATGTCATTAATGTACCTAAGAAAGAAAACTGAGCTCAGAAAAAGCATTTGAAATTATGATAACAAATATTAGATGTTTTATAAAAAGTACTTCAATTTCACCAATCCAAAATGCATGGCAATATGAAAACACAAAGACCATTAAAAAGCTACATTAAAGCACAACAAACGAAATTGATCAAAATCAATGCAAGGAAGGCAGAAATTTAAGGAACACATGGTGGAGGAAGAAGCTCACCGTGGGGTGGCTACCAGCTAAGGGCAAGGAAGAGGCCAGCACTAGGTAATCTCCTTTGAGGCTGCCCACCTTGTTGCTCCTTTGAAAGATTCACACTTCCATCAGCGACAGCCGAGGGGAGCCTTTAACACTGTGCCTTGGGGAACATTTAAGATCCAGACTATAGCAAATTGTCCTACACGGGGAAATGTCCTACAGTATGCTACAAATGACAGGTAATAATAAAATGAGCAGAAGTGGACCTCGACAAGAATGGAGTGCTTGGGGATAGATCTGTAACAGGATCACACGTGGACGCATCCACACGAGTGACACCAGTGGCAGAAACTACATGGACATTTGTGGACAATAATAAAGATGTATTTTTTCCCATTGGCAGTTTTTCTCCCTTAACCTCAAAATTGTAAAAATGTCTATTATTTGGAGCAACAATTCATCCAAAGAATAAGTAGAGTTTGAGAGAGAGAAATGATCCAATGTGCAGCAGGCAGTCGAGTCTTGGCTACGATATGGGAAAAACAAACTGGTGTTGAAATCCTTGTCTTGTATAAAAGTGAAAGCTTACTTTTTGCTCTCCTTACATGATCAGTGTAAGTTGGCTGTGGCTCTTCAATTCTCTGAAGTTCAAGTTATGCAAGTGTAAAATGAAGATCTAAAATCTATGGTGCTTCCTGCTCAATAATTCCTTGATCTCCCACCCACCTTTGAAGGAAAATTCTAGGCATTTGTTTATTTCTATTACTAATAATCATGACATAAGTAATAATAGTGATAAGTACACAGAAATTCCATAAAGATACATTGACTTTAGGGGCTGGGGTTGTGGCTCAGTGGTCGAGCGCTCACCTAGCACATGCAGGCACTGGGCTCGATCCTCAGCACCACATAAAAATAAATAAATAAAATAAAGGTATTGTGTCCAAGTACAACTAAAAGAAAATATTTAAAAACAACAACAACAAGGTAGCTGGGTACAGTGGTGCATGCCTGTAATCCTATGGGCTTGGGAGACTGAGACAGGAGAATTGCAAGTTCAAACCCAGCCTCAGCCTCAGTAACTATGAGGCACTAAGCAACTCAGTGAGACCCGTCTCTAAATACAATACGAAATAGAGCTGGGGATGTGGACTCAGTGCCCCTGAGTTCAACCTCAGTACCAAAAAAAAAGAGACACATTGACTTTAAATTTAAAAAAGATTTCTGGGGCTTAGGTTGTGGCTCAGAAGTAGAGCGTTCACTTAGCATATATGAGGCACTGGGTTCCATCCTCAGCACCACATAAAAATAAAATAAAAATATTGTGTCCAACTCTAACTAAAAAAAATTAAAATAAAAAGATTTCTGGTCATTTGCACCTACTTGGAAAAATAATCTCATAGTTCCAGATAAAATAACCCAATTTCTGAGCCAATATGAATTTTAATTCCCTTAAATATTTCCCTCTCTTCTAAACTATTTTTGTTTCCATATGGTATTTTTCTTTATATTTATCTTATTGTTTTCATTTATTGAATAAATCAATTCAGTTTTAACTTCCCATCTGAAAATTTTTGTTGATGAATAAAAATATTTCTATTGAATATTAAAAATAAAATTCTCATTTTTAAAAATTTAAATGTACATGTTTTTGTACTTAGATTTCTGTTGTGAGCATTGGTCAATTGGACTATAAGGCTCTATTCCCAGAAGCAGTCTTCCCAGGACCATAAAATCTCTATTGAGCCTCCCAAAGTTTAATTGGCGATTTGGGATGGTGGTCCCTATGGAGTTACCAATGTAAATAAAACATACCCTAAAAGTAAGCTCTTAACCCCCCTATAGGGAGGCCCTACTCTCAGAAACATTCATTATGTCGGAGTTGGTGAGCACAGCACATGCTTTTCTATGAATTTTACTTTCCTGATCTCCAAATACACAACTATTCCAAATAAGGAGGTCATATATCTGAACTCCTGCATAGGAGGAAAAGGTAGCCGTCTGTTCCTTTTCTCCCTCCATTAAATCTTCTATATTTTTTAGCATTTTACTTTTTTCCCTGTCTATATCATCTGAAATTTATCATTGGAATCACAGAAATGTTTTCTAACCAGAAAGAAGAAGCTGGCATCGTCCACATCAGGTATTCTAATATGAATTTTAATAGATTGAAGTATGAATCTTAAATTCTGCATGTAAAGTGTCGACATTTCTGTAAGATCAATTTAGATGTGTTTATGGATATTAACTGACAAATTAGTTGCAATATAAAAATTGCAGTGTCATTGAAATTTCTTGCTAACCCTAACCCATCTCCAATCCAGAAAGTCCATGCTCATGGTTATGTAGGTTAGTGAAGGGTAGAATTGCAGTCAGGTTTCCCAAATCTCAACTAGATGGTCTTACTGTGTAGGGTCATGTCAAGTAAATCAGATAAGACGATCCCTTATTATACAGAGCAGTCTTTGGCAAACACTGATATTGTAACTGACATGGTTTAGTTCTCATGGATGAGAGTTACTAGTTACATGTTGTCTAAATGCCTCAAAAGAAATACCCTTCGAACCACAGTGCCTCATATATGCTGTCCACATTACACTATAAAGACGACTTGGACTTTTTTCCAGACATTTCTTTGGTGTAGCAAAGTTTTGGCTTCACAGCAATCTTTGACTATGCTAAGCTGGTGTCTGTTCAGCTGAATTCAGGGCCTGGCTAAGGACAGTAGTTATCAGGTTAAAAACAATGGATGTGTGCTTCTCAGACCTCTAGGTGCACAGCGCAGTGTTCTGCTCTAAGCATAGTGTGGTGCAATGGTCTCTAAAACTCCTCGAAGACTCCATATCTGTGGGACCAGAGCTCTAGTGAAGAAGTTAGTGAAATGTGACCCAAGGCTATGGGACAGGCAGAGAATGCTGTTGGCATCAGAAAGCTTGTTCCTCTTCTGAATTTAATTGTTATCTTGACCTTCTTAGACCACAGGGCTAATTCTGAAGCTAACTGGCTAGAGTCCAAACGGTCTTTCACAAACCTGTAGTTGAGACCCATGGACAGAAAAACCACAGCTGCCCAGAATCCTTCCCACCTCTCTTGCCCCATAATCACCACTCATCAGAGCTCTGCACGGAGCCCCAGATGACGAACAGCAAGCTCAAGGGTCTAGCAGCTCTGAAGGCTGGAACAGGAAAATGAAGGGTTGGGGAAGAGGAAGAAGTAGAATGGTTAACTTTGCTTATGAAAACCTGACTCTGAGAAAATGACATGGGCTTGGCAGCATGAGATGGGTAGTAATTAGAATGTTCAGTTTGAGGAATTCTTTTAAAAGCAAAGTTGAAAATATTTGCATCTGAAGGACTAATAGAAGAAAATGCAAAAAAAAAGAAAGAAAGAAAGAAAATGCCAACATGATGCGAAATAATTCTCTATTTACAAAAACAGAAGCATATACACAAAATAAAACATACACGCCCATGTATTCAAAAGTTTGATAGAACCTCACATATCTTTAGTATTTGAAATATCTCAGTATTTTGCCATTTCATAAATACTGAGTGGCAATAATAAGTGTATATTGTTTGTCTCCCTATCTTCTCTCAAGCTAAGGAAAGACATTCAGAGTGTGTGTGTGTGTGTGTGAGAGAGAGTGTGTGTGTAGAAGATGACTGACAACTGTTTATTCCCTATTCCTAGCCATGACTTAATGTTATTTGAAGGAATTACCTTTGATCAATTTTTAGTGATGTAGAAAAAATGTATCATACATATTTCTTAAAATTTATAACTAATTACTCTTAAGACATTTAAAAGAAAAATCTGTCAGCATGAAACTAGTTATCATGGGTGAATGTGGTACCACTTATTTAGGCCTTACTAATACTTTCAATATGAGTAGTATTTTATTTTAAAAGTAACATTGACATGTTCTCTTTTCACTCTCTTTCAAGCAGTAAATATTTGGAGTCCTTAATGATTATCCTTGACTCAACCCTTTCCTCCCCCCAAAAATGACCAAATACACTTAAGGAATAATATTTTTGAGCCTCTACTCTGAGGTTGGAACAGTGGTCGTCTTTCAAGAGACACTATAGGGAAAATAGGTAAAATGTCTAATTTTATGAATCTTACTTTCTGTTCTCAGAGATAATGAACAAATAAATGTAAAAAAAAATACTGTGGGGATTGTTAATATTGTATAGAAGAAGAAGAAAGTAAAGTGAGGAACAGAGCACTATTTCATATTCACCAGTCATAGAAATTTTCTCAGATAACCGAGTAGCAGAGACAAGACCTAGATCAGCAGAAGACATTGGTCATGGTGTGTCACAAGTAGACAGGCAGTGTTGGCACCTTATGCCTTTAGCAGGTATGTGAAGCCCTTTGATGTTTAGTGAAATGTCCAGTAAGTTTGGGGTCTCTCACATTTTGTGTTATATTTTCTTCCTATTTTAAAAAGTCTTTCACTATGTGGTCTACTATCAATGCTTTTAAACTTAATAAGGCATTTGTATTTGCATTATTTTCCTTATAGCTATACTTTTATAAAGTCATTTTGTGAAGACCAACTTACCTGCGGTCTTCCTGTGGATACAAGGCCTATTGGCTCCCTAGCATAAGGAGGAAGGAAGCAGCTTCTGGAACGCTCCTCTCTGTTCCTCTTCTTATCATTCAATTTTGGTCAATATTTCTTAGTGTTTATTACCATCTCCCTAAATATGCCTCCTATTCCACTACTTGATCTATCAACTTTAAATAGCATCCTTTGGCAGTTGAATTCTAATGGTTCTCTGTATCAGCAACACTAGCAATGAATGGACAAAATGTTTTTAGGAACTTTTTTTCATTCTCCCCCAAATGTTCCCAGCTCAAATAAAGACTGTTTTTATATGATTTCTTGACCACACAGGGAGTTTGGATCATTTTGTTTCCACATGGCCATGAGGAAAAAAAAAATGACTTCAATTCCATAGCTTCTGACTTCGGAGAAGTCTTCACTTAGTTTCATAAATAAGGTAGTATCCCATGGAGTTTTATGATGATCTCTCTCCATATCATCATGTTCTATTATCTACTTCCCTGATACACACATTCCTACCTATCTCTACAAGTCCCCCGAGTACAGTGAAGTACTCAGAGTTGAAGTATGAGACGCCTACATGGGTCACATTGATCATCTTCATCCCTGATACAGACACACACAACCAACGTATCTGCTATGCATCTTTGAGAAGCTCAGGGGGTAGGGCAAGGGTCATCACCAGCCACACACAGAGCATTTTCTCACTGGAACCCGCATTTTCTATGTGGACAAACACATGAGATGAAAACTGTGCTTCTGATGCCAGTTGGCTAAAAGTGGTTGTGTATATAATTTTTCTTAGTCTTCTATTTTATCCGTGTTTCTTGTTAATTTTGATTTTGTTTTTCACATAGTTTTACATAGATGTTACAGATCTGCAACAATATACACACAGTTTTCATTTTACACATTCTGCATTTTAATTTGATTTGCTATTTGACAATATCATTTTTATTATTAGCTTTTGAATGTTGCTCAAGTTTCATATGCCCATAGAATAAAACATTTGTATAAAAAGAACACTGGGTCACTTTCTTCATTGATTTATAACTTTAAGGCACAAATGTATTGTGTAAAATAGGCAGAACACAAAAATAAGCAAAGGAAATGAATATATGCAAATGGAACATAGATAAAACAAAGATTAAATTTGTTGCTTGGGTCAGATCTTATTGAAGGAAAAAAGGAGCAAATCATTTCCTGCAGATGGGCGAATTTGGAGGAGAGGGCTACAGGTCTATATGACAGGTCCAGGGGCGACATCAGGGACATAGTCACGCTACAAAAAACCTGGGTCACCAAGGCTGACCGCGTTGCCTTCTTTCTCCAGGACATTAGTCATTTTGTGAAGGAAAGCTGCAGGGAAATGGAGGACACCAACAGCAGCTCAGAAAAGGGATTTCTTCTCCTGGGATTTTCAGATCAGCCCCGGCTGGAGAGGCTCCTCTTCATTATCATTTTGCACTTTTACATCTTGAACCTTCTGGGGAATGCTGCCATCATACTAGTGTCCTGCCTGGACCCCAGACTGCACACCCCAATGTACTTTTTCCTCAGCAACCTCTCCTGTGTGGACATCTGCTTCACCACCAGCGTGGCCCCACAGCTGCTGGTTACCATGAGCAGGAGAGACAAGACCGTGAGCTATGCTCGTGCGTGGCCCAGCTCTATGTGGCCATGGGGTTGGGTTCATCCGAGTGTATCCTCCTGGCGGTCATGGCTTACCATCGCTATGCTGCTGTCTGCCGGCCACTGCACTACACAGCCATCATGCATCCGAAGCTCTGCACATCCCTGGCCAGCACAGCATGGCTCAGTGGCCTTGTGACCTCCCTGATTCAGTGCTCCCTCACTCTGCAACTGCCCCTTTGTGGTCATCGCAAGCTGGACCACATTTTCTGTGAAGTGCCTGTGCTGATCACACTGGCCTGTGTGGACACGACATTCAATGAGGCAGAACTCTTTGTGGCCAGTGTAATCTTTCTAATTGTCCCTGTGTCCCTCATCCTAGTCTCCTATGGCTTCATAACTCAAGCAGTGCTCAGAATCAAATCAGCCGCTGGGCGCAGAAAAGCCTTTGGCACCTGCTCGTCACACCTGGTTGTCGTCGTCATCTTCTATGGCACCATCATATTCATGTACCTTCAACCAGCCAGAAGTGGCTCCAAGAACCAGGGGAAATTCGTCTCTCTTTTCTACACCATAGTCACTCCGCTTTTAAACCCCATTATCTACACTCTGAGAAACAAAGATGTCAAAGGAGCGTTGAGGACCATGGTAATGGGAAGGCGTTGGGGTCCGGATGGTCATGGCCTTAGTTGTAACCTCAGATAGCAAGGATAAGCTCACAGGTGATCTGTTTTCAGTTTGCTCCTCCTGTCCAGAGCCACAGGGACCTGAGAAGAGGCTCAAGTGCTGAAGGCACAGTTACATTTTCCATTCTTATGCACCCCAGGATTCTGGGCTCTACCTTTAGAAAACCCTGCACTCTTTCCAACCACATCATCAACTGTCATGTTCTCGTTCTTTCTTTTCTAAGTTTTTGTCAGTACATGGTAACTGCCTAAGAGTAGAATTCATTGGGAAACATTCTCATGTGCAAATTACAATTGGATCAGTATCCACTATTTCTACCTAGCATTCTGTTCCACCTGAAAACTTCTATTTATTCTAAAGAATATGTTACCCACACTTTCCAGGTTTTCTGACACACCATACTTCATATTGCCTGAGAAAAATTTGTTTCAAAACACATATTTCCCTAGCACGTGGAAATTGTTCATTTTCACAGGCATTGTTTGTACATGCACACACACAAAGAGGTCATGGAATATGTACAATATACTGTGAAATAACATGTGGCCATTTTCTGACAACCCAACAGTTTAAACCTGAGAATACTGTGTCCTGATGTACTGACTTATTTGTAACACAAGAAAACCGACTGTAATTCAGAGTTGATACCTTGATTCCATGAAACTATGGGATACAAAAAATGACATTTTATTAAAGGAGCAAAGAAGCAAGCTTGCTTATTGAGATGGTGCAGTCATGTATTATTTGGATAAATCTACTTTTTGTTGAAGAGGCTGAACCAAAGTGTCATATACAAAACCCCAAGAGTTATAGTGTATTCACAATTTATGAAGTCTACCATGAAGTAATTGCTTCCAGCCTGAACTTCTGAAGAAGAAAAAATTGATTATGTATTTTATTTTTTTAAAATTTGAAATGTGAAGACTATACACAGGCTCATGTCAATGTTCATAGTTTCATATTTGGTTCCCAAAAGTGAAAGTCATATTCAGAAGCAACTGAATGATAAATATAATCTTATATTTTACTAAACTCTTAATTCTTTTTTTTATTAGTTGCTCATAACAATAAATGATCTTGACATATCATTCATTTGAATCAAATAGGGTATAATTTCTCATTTTTCCAAGTGTACAGGTTGCAGAATCATATTGGTTATACAGCCACTTAATTTTTTTTTAATATTTATTTTTTAGTTGGACACAATACCTTTATTTTATTTATTTATTTTTATGTGGTGCTGAAGATTGAACCCAGGGCTTCACACGTTCTAGGCAAGTGCTCTACCACTGAGCCACAACCCCAGCCCCCTAAACTCTTAATTCTTGATTCAGTTTTTTTCTTTCTCTCCATTTGTACCTCTATCTCTGTCTCCCCCCAAAGAGATTGAATTTTATCAATTTATCAAAATCAAGAATTTTCAGATACTTGTGCAATTACCAAGAAAAAGTTAATTGCCTTATATAGTCAGTTCTACATTATCTTCTCATTATGATTCTCACGAGGGAAAAATCATGGAAAAACAATGAAAAGATTGAAAACAGGAACAGGATTGGAGGGGACTTTCAAATAGTTTATACTTATGACAACTAAAAGATCATTGGGGCTGATTTAAAATTTGTGCTTATACCAGAACTTCACAGACTCTACAAATGTTAGGATACGGTTTGACATTTCTCCACCACCAAAGCCTGGAGTTCAAGCAAAATGCCCACAGATAAGAAAGAAAGGACCTCAGAAGTGTTTTAAAGAATGAGTCAAGGTTAAAGAGAACAAGATGCACTCTTCAGACTGGTGGGAGTGGGTATGGGGTGCAGGAAGGTGCAAATGTTTCCCAAGTCACTTGGGAATAAGGTGATTTTAATATTTTAAAAAAATAATGTTTTAATGTCCAATACATTTGGACATTATAAATTAAGAGTTTAGGGGGCTGGGGTTGTGGCTCAGTGGTAGAGCACTCACCTAGAACGTGTGAGGCCCTGGGTTCAATCTTCAGCACCACATAAAAATAAATAAATAAAATAAAGGTATTGTGTCCAACAATAATTCCTTCAACACAAGAAGAAAAAGATAATCCAATTCTCAAGTGGACAAATGGGTAAATGGCTTAAATGGTGTTTCAACACACAAGATAAACAATGAGAGTAAGCAAAGGGAAATACTTGACGTCAATAGTCATTAAGGAAATGCAGACCAGAACCACAGTGAGGTACTGGTCCATGTGTTCTAGGATATATATGTATGGAAAATGAACACTGGTGAAGATGTGGATCAATGGAAATAATCCCCCATCCATCATCCCTGGAGGGAATGAAAAATGATGTGGCCACTGCACAGAATAGTGTGCAGTTCACTCAAAATGCTCATCCTAGAATCAGCCTATCACCCAGCATTTCTATTCCTGGGTGTATACACACAAAAAAAATTGAAAACTGGTTCCCAAACAGATTATTGTTTGGACACCAATGTCTGCTGAAGCATTAGTTACAAAAGTCAATAGGTAGAAACAATTTGGAATGTTAAAAAGTTTGGAAATAATCTGAGGATGGTGGTGCATGACTAATCCTAGTGACTCCAGAAGTTTAGGCAGGAGGTCGCACGTTTCAGGCCAGTCTGGTTTACTTACCAAGACCTTGCTCAAAAGACAAAAAGTCTGGGAATGTAGCTCAGTGATAGAATGCCCTTCAGCTCAGACCCCTGTGTTGCAAGATAATAATAATAATAATAATTACTATTATTATTATTATTAATATTGGAAACAGTGGTGGTAATGGTTTAAATGCTATAGTAAGAAATGACATTAAATGTTCACTTAAAAAGGTTACAATCACAGATTTAATAAAAATTACAAAAAAAATGAACTAATATCAGTACCCTATCCATTAAGGTTCTGGTTAAAATCATATGGACCTGTTAATATTGAATACAGTGGGGGAGCAGACGCAGAAGCTGGGCTGAAGCACGCTGTGTTGTCATAAAGGAGGTTCCAAGCCCAGCGCTGTGCTCCCTGAATTTCTCTGTTCCTTGACTGGACCACTGACCTCACCAGGCTCCATCTCCTCGGCCTTGTAAAATCCCTAACACCCACTGTGATGACTGACGTTGTCAACTTGAGTGCCACCAGCTGTGCAGATACTTGGTCAACTGTCATTCTAGGTGTTTCCATGAGGGTGTTTTGGTTGAGGTTGTCAATTAAATGAGTAGAGTGAGCAAAACACACTGGCCTCCCTACTGTGAGTAAGCCTCCCCCACAGCAAAAGCCTGGGTAGACTAACCCTGCTCTGGAGTGGAAAGAGAGTCCTCCCCACTGAGAGGGGTGGGTATGCCAGCACTGGTCTCCTCCTGTAGCTTGTGTCTACCATCTGAAGCATGCTGCGGCAAGAGCTTAGCTCCAGAGGGTCTGGGCAGCATTTCCCCATGACCTTGTTGCCTTAGGCTGCAAGACCTCTCTCTTAGGCTGGCTCTGCTCCCTGACCAGTTTTATTCAGCAGATAGTCCAGATTTCAGACACCCTTAATTCCTGGGGTCTCCTCTGCAGCTGAAGTGTCACCTTCTCAGCTTCATGCATCACCCTTGCAGGCACTTTATGCAAGAAGCCCCTCCCTGACACAAAGTGCTTGGCCTCCCAGGCCTTCCTTGGAAATCTCTGGAGAAGCCTCTGTGACCCTGTAGCTCCACCATCCCACATTCCTGCCAAGCCAACATGACATGGATGATGCCCAAGTATGCTGTCAGCTCCAGGAGGAGCTGGTCACTCTCAGATCACGGCTGCAGTGGCATGGGTGTCTAAATGGCAAGGATGGTTAAGGGAATACTGGGGAAACAATTCTCTAAGTACCTTGATGTAAGCAGGGATCCCCAGTCTGTTGCTAAGGCAATTTCTTTCAAACTAGTGTAGAGGATTACACCCTTGAGCCTGAGAGGATTCCTGAGATGCCTCAAGGCACCTTTCCTATTGTCACTGTGCTCAGTATGAATCTTCCATTAAATAGCTGTAATCTCTTCAGCAACCAAACTTCCCTTGGTCCCAGTTTTGCATGTATTTATTTCACAGCCAAATTGCATGTTTTTCAAATTTTTTTCTTTTTTTGCTTCCAGTTCTCACAATAAACTAGACTAAGTTTAAGCAATATCCATGCCACTGCCTGAATGCTGTGCTGCCTCTTTCTCTGGCCAGACATGGTGGTGCACACCTGTAATTCCAATGGCTCAGGATTGTGAGTTCAAAGCCAGCCTCAGCAACTCAGCAAGGCCCTAAGCAACTGAGACCCTGACTCTAAATAAAATACAGAAAGGGGAGATATGGCTCAGTGGTTAAGTGCCTTGGGGTTCAATCCCTGTACAAAATAAAACAAAAACAAAAACATTTTCTCCATCAGGTTAATGACTCCATCACCTTTAAATTCACCTACAAAAATTTCAGGACATGTACATAATATAGAAAAATTTATTTGCCAGAATGTGACATTAATGACCTTGTGTTAGGCAACTTTTTATCATGTGACCAAAATACATGACAAAAACAAATTAGAGGAGCAAAGATTTATGTTGGCTCATGGTTTTAGAGATCTCAGTCCATAGTATTCCAGTTGCCCAGAATCAGTGTTCTGCAATGGTATCCAGAGCATCTGCTTCTGTAGGTAACAAAGGATAAGAAGGTAGTTAAACAAATTGTCTATTTCAGTTTTTTGCACTATTCATCAAGAATAGGTGTGATCACTGACAGGTCTTACTGAGTGGCTGAGGCTGGCCTTGAATGTGAGATCCTCCTGCCTCAGTCTCCCTAGTCACTGAGTTTAGAGGTGTGCACCAGTAGTGCCCAGCTCTGGTACTTGCTGAACATCTACTTTCCTTCTAAAAGTGTATTATTTTCTTCCATTCTCAGTCACACCTACAGGATCAGACCCACCTACCAGGCACCACTCCGCTCCCAAAGAAACCCTCTGAATATACAGTCTTTAATGAGCTTCCCTGATAGACAACATCTCATCCTGATTGGCTCTATTTGTTACCTGGGAATTGGGCTTGTCCTCTGTGGTGACATCAAAAGTACAACTGGAAGTGTGCAAGTGGTTTACTCCAAACCAAATTTAACCAACTAGTAAACAAGTAATAATCAATGAATGGAAAAAAATAATTTTATTGGTTAAGGTCATAGCAAAGTGGGATAAGTGAAAAGATGCCACATGGCTTAGAAACAACTTAATGTTACTAAGAGTTCACCTCCTTGAAATGCTAGTCATATAAAATTTCATAATTCTCCAAAACAGACTTCATAGCAATCAAGAGAAACTGCCTTGCCAAAGACCGCAGGAAAGGCAAGTGTCTCATAATTGTCAAAGTCCCCTGAACAGTAGACTGTTGGCTTGTCCAATACAGTCATGGCCACAGAACATTTTGCTCAGGGACAGGCCCTTTTATACAAAGGGTGTCTGTGGTAAAGGGATTCCTGTGCCTTTGTTGTGATGCTGGTGTAGACAAAGCCAAGGCATTACCACCTCCAGCGGGTAAAGCAACAGGCTGCGGAGGTTTGTAGCCTAGAAACCAAGTGAATATCCACAGAGCCCAGGTGGAGGAGGGCCACCCCATCCAGGACCGTGTGAATACACTGTGCTGTGTGCAATGGTGGCAGCATTAAAGTTCACTTCTACATTGTATCCCTGTGTTAAGTGACATGTAATCCTACATAAAGGATTTCCAAATTTTAATACTCAAAATAGTATAGCATGAGCAGAGGGGTCCAAGACGTGGACCAAGAGAAAAAAAAATGCCCAGTGGGCTGACATTTATATTCAGACTTGATTAATGTCATTACAGGAATCGAAACAAATTGCGACATATTTAAAACATCGGTCAAGGTCAACTGTATGTAATAGGGAGAATGCACTGAACTCCTCCCGTTCCATGGACAAAATTTTCTGCAGCAATAATGGGAGAAACATTTTCTCTAATTCTTTCCTCTAATAGCATTTTTGAGTCTAGGGTCTCGAATTACATTTGAAGTCACCCAAAAGAAAGGAGCAAATCTCAGTGCTGCTGCCTACACTCGTGGGAAGAAAAAAGCTAAATAAGAATTTTCAAAGAATGGAAATAAAACTATATATACATATATATTTATACTCATACATGTATATGCTTGTGCTTTTTTGGAATCCACTTTTTACAGTCTCTTTAAAAACATTTCACCTTTTCACTCAGCTGTGAACATATCAGACTCAAGTGTCAAGTAAGGCCATCCCATCCCACCAGCTGCGACATCCTTCCACCTGGTTCTGCTCCCCAACATGCTCCACAATCACCCTCCTAGGAGACCCTGGACCATGGCTCAGGTGTTCACAGCACTGCAGGGGTGGGTGCTTCCCTTGGGAGAAGTTTCATTCCTCCACTAATCTGAAAAAACCCAGGGGGCAGAAATACTCTCTCTTCTCCTAGACACCAGCATCCCACTGAACAACGTGCCTCTAAAGGATGGGCTGGGAGGAAGCCATGTCCCAAAGGGTGGCTGTCCAGATGAGGCCCATCCCAGGAGACTCCTCAGCCCCAGGGCCTCCAGCTGCTCCCACCCCTCAGGCTGTCCTCTAGGAGGAGCTGATGCCAGGCCTGAAATTCCTTGTACCATGCAGGACACAGGGCAGCCCTGGGAACCTTGTGGCAGACCCAGGAAAAGACAGGACAGTGACTGAGGACACAGGACCCTGTAGTTTTCAAAGGGAAGCTCAACCTAAGTCACCGTGCCTCTGCCTGGGAAAATACAGGAAGAGTGGGACAAGATTTTAGAAGTGGATTTCCAGGTCCTCGTTCTCTGCTTCCCTCTTATGGAAATGTTCACACACACTACTCAAATGTTTTAAAATGCACCACACATTACTCAATGAAAAGAAAAACATGAGCGCTAAAATACTGAGTCCATGTGAATGCAGCAGGAGCCACAAGATGATCGTGAGCACTTGAGGAAGGTGTGAGGGAATTTTGGGTTGTGCAGAGGGGAGTGAGGGGAGGGGGTATGGGGATGGGAAGGACGGTGGAATGAGATGGACAGACTTCATAGCAATCAAGAGATGATTGTTACATGATTGTACTACCGGTGTGACTCTGCCACCATGTTCAGCCACTGGAAGAAGCTTTACTCCCTTCGTGTACAATGTGTCAAAATGCATCCTACTCTCATGTATAAACAAATAGAACAAATAAAAAAATACATAAATTGCCAGGCACAGTGGCCCATGCCTGTAATCCCATTGGCTTGGGAGGCTGAGGCAAGAGGATTGGGAGTTCAAAGGCAGCCTCAGAAAAAGCAAAGCACTAAGCAACTCAGTGAGACCCTGTCTCTAAATAAGAATACAGATAAGGCTGGGGATGATGTGGCTCCATGGTCAAGTGCCCAGAGTTCAATCCCCAGTATCCTTAAGTTTTTTTTCACATTAGCCATGGCCATGACCTGAGATTATAATTTTAACACATCCAAAGAAGCATTATAAAAATGACCAGGCATTCTGATGGAATCCAGTAGCAGCCACTTCATTTCTCCTATCATCCCCTCTTTTATGATGTTTTGGTATTAGGATCTAGAATCCAAACATAAGCATTTCCATCGTCAACACACGCACACCTGAACCCATAGTGATGCCTGTCACTACAGGAGCCACTTGGGGACCTCCAGGAATCAGCAAGTTCTTTCCACTGTCCCAGGGGTCCTGGCGCCTTTAACCTTATCTCTCCAGCCTCTCCTGATCAGCTCACATAGAAACAGCATTCTTCCCCGACTGGCTTTGCAGGACAACAGATGCCAAGGAGTCCCATTTTGTAGTCAGCACTGAGTTGGCGCTGTTGGATGTCCTGAATAGTCTATTCTGCTCGCTTTTCATAGTAATGGACTGAGATCCTCAACCCTGCAGATCCTGTGCCAATCCCAGCAGGTGTCTCTAGCCCCATGAGTACAGGAATAATGTGGAGGGCTCTCCTGTGTTTGGTGTGTACTGTGCCCCTGAGTTCAATCCTCAGTATCCCCCCTCCCCCCAGAAAAGCCATACACGTGGTTTTACATATATCTGCTCACCTCCACGTCTGCTCAGATTCCTAGAATGAAGAAGTGCTGATGAGGGTGGAGGTCTGAATCGAGTTCTTTCACTGTGATCACTGGGTACTCTTCACTCCCTATCAGCGAATCTTCAAGCATACCTAGGATTGGGCAGCAGAGGCCTGTCTATGGTGAAGGGCTTTTACCTAGTGTGGGTGACCTGTCAGGGACCATGTCCTTGACGCTCAGCAGGGAAGGAATCTGGCATTAGCTCTCAGGAGCTGTTATGTACATGTTATTTTAATTAATGAATGATGCAGTGCTGGGGATTGAACCCAGGGACCCATACATGCCAGGCATACACTCTACCACTGAACCAGATCCCCAGTTCATACATATTTCTTTGAAAGTTCCTTGGTTTATTTAGATTTTTTTTTCTGATCATACAATAAATATGTGATCTTTGAAGAAAATCTGGAAAACCAAACAGGATAATATTTGTGTGTGTGTGTGATATAAACTTTCTTTTTACATCAAAAATTGTAAATGTTTTCAAAGATAAAAGGCTTACTCTAGATGAGTACTGCAATGGAATCACTTTATGTGGTGAATTATGACCATATTCAAGGAGGAGCAAGACAACATTCTCAAAGGCAAAATGAGGTTTAGCAAAGTTGCTTAGAAATGATGACCCAATCCTTTGGCTATAAAAGGAAAAATAACAGTGCTACCATCAGTCCAAGCTGTGCAAGCAGTGGCCGGGCAAATGTCTCTCTCACACACACACACACACACACACACACACACACAGCAGCCTTTGTGCCAGATTGTGGTCCTGACAGTCTCTCGTTGACAGTTATTATCAGATATAAGTGCATGGGATTCCTTCTTTCATAGCCTCCTGACTTTATTTATTTTTGCAGGGGTTGAGACAAGTGACTCCATCTTAAGCAGACAGCATTCCTACCTCCGCCTTTGATGAAGATCTTTCTGTAAGATCCTTGTCATTCAGCCGTGTTGTCTCTGGTTCTGGTTGTCTCCCAGTGCCAGGATGGACCTGCCCAGTGGTTGGTCTGGTCCTATTTCAGAGACAAGTGACTGTCAACTAGGACTCAGTGTCTAGATCCAAGCCACACCGGCACAGCAAGGGACCTGGAAGGAGTGGCTCAGGCTGCTTTCCTGGAGACCAAGGTTGCATTCAATCTTGTCTCTCTGATGGACACTGGTGAGAAACTGAAGGAACCTGGCTAGCATTATGCTGTTAGCAGCTGAACTTCTGCAGAAGTTTGGTAGAAAATAGGTACAAAGTTTTTAAGGAAAAAATATAGAATAAAAACAAAAGGAGGATAACAGTTCAGTTAGTGCAGTTGTTCTGATTCAAGGCAACCTACATGAACAGAAAGAACCCAGGGGATAAAGTGAGACTTGTGTAGCTACATTAGAGGGGATGAGAAAAATTTCAGATCCAGGCAAATCTATACACATGTACTATAAATTTGAAAACAATGAGTAGTGCCACTAACCACAATGGGTGTTGTAGTTTTCCTTTGGAAATAATTTTCTCTATACCATCAAGCCAGTATACACAAAATATTCAGAGAAAACCCCAATTTGAAAACCCCAATTTGATTGATCATCTAGCTGATTGGCTCCTCGGCCCCAGCAACATCTAGCTGATTGGCTCCTCTGCGGTGATGCTCATTGGACTGTTTCCCTGCCCTTTCAGACCACGGAGCTGCTCATTGGGGGACTTTTTTTGGCTCCGCCCACGTGACCCAGCCAATCGGCCTCAAGAGCAGGAGGATTGTGGGAGGGGGGGAGAAGCTTGTGTGGGAGAGAGAGGCTTGTGGAAAGCCGGTGGTGGCAGTTGAGGCTCTGAGGATTTTTCCTGAGAGGCTGTTTTGTTTGGCGTGTGTGGTTCTAAAAATAAAGTTAGTTTCTTTTGACAAGTGGCTCCTGATTGTGCCCAGCCAGACTGCGGCACCCAAAATTAGTTTTATCAAGTTTTACCAGATCATTTGCATAGAAGCTTGGAGAATATTTACATATCAGATTGGTCTTACTATTTATAGACTAAAGAGCTATATACCATGACAGATTTTAGACTTGTCCTCAGTATCTATAAATAATTTAAATGACATCCCAATGAAAATTTTGGTAAAACATTCTTTTCAATATCATCTTGTTACAAAGAAGAGATTCTCTTGTAAGTAACTGCATTGCCAAAAATAATAATAATAAGAAGAAGAATACTTTTGCATTTTATTTTTTAATTTTGGGGCTTCAAGTATGGTAGAAAAGTAAATGTTTCCACTTTTATTCACAATCATAGCTGCTGTGCTGGATGCTATAATAAAATGCCCAACGCAAGCTAACTTTATAGGAAAAAAAGGTTTGTTCTGTTCAGTTTCTCAAGTCCAGAGGCAAGGCGCTGGCATTGCTGAGTTCTGGTCAGGGCTCTTGGCTGCAGAACATCACAGTGGCTGGTGATGGTGGGACCACATGTGGAGCGAGAGCTTAGCTCACAGACAGAAAGTGAGACAGGGCGGAGCCCCATCAGCCTTAATACCAACCTCTCAGGAGAACTCATGCAGGCATCAGTCACACCCGACTCCCTTCTGAGGACAGCAACCCAGGGACCTGTGGCCACCCATGGGAACCATCTCTTATAAATCCCAGCAACACCCACACTGCTGCACTGGAGAGCAAGCCTCATCAGCACGTGAGCTTTCGGGATGCACTTGAACATACCCAAGCCATTACTTTCTGTCCTTTGCCCTGCAAGTCTCATGTCTGTGTCACAATTTCAAAAGTACAAGTCCAACATCTCCAGTGAGAATGAACGAATACCGCTTCAGGTGTGAGCCCCCTTTAAAAAAATCATCCCACACTTCCAAAGTACAGGGCACAGGACAAACGGTCCTATTGCAAAGGGAGAAGCAGAGCAGCAGAGGGGAGGAATCTGCTCCATGCAAGACAAAACCCAGCAGGGAGGAATTCAACCCAAACTCTTCTTGTCCAGCCTCCTGTGCACACTGTGGGGTTCACCCTCCCAAGGCCTGGGCAGCTCCGTTCCTGTGGCTTTCCTGGTCCTTGGCTGCTAGCAAGGCTGCATGCTAATGCCAGTGGATTTTCTACCCTACGAAATCCAGTTGGTGGGGAATTGATTTCCTGGGGACCTCTCTGCACCTCCACACCCACAGCTCCAGGAGGAACTTTCCATCAGGGGCTCCCTGCAGCAAACTTTCAATGTAAGTCAAGCAGCAGCTGCCCTAAGGGCTCTGCACTCTGCACCTGCAGGCTCCGTGCTGTGAGTGCCCAGGTGTGCCCCTCGCATAGCATGCACCTGGTCTGCTTAGGAGACCTGCAGCTGTGTGGGACCACCGAGCAGTGCACTGAGATCAGGGCCCCCTGTGCAGAGGTGACCCCGAGCAAGGAGCCTGTGGAAGGTGCCCCTGGGCTGTGACGGGAGGGGTGAGGTGGCATCAGACTTCCGAGGCTCCCTGAAGGCCAGTTCCTCCTTGTCTTGCCACGTGGCACAGGGCTCTTAGCTGCACTGATCTCTTGGGCAAGTGGTTTCTCCACCGCAACCTTTCCTTTTCCTTGCTCCTGGTCAGGCCATGAATTTTCCAGAGGACTCTGTTCTGCTTTCCTTTGTTCCTGCATCTCACAGTAAACACAAAGAATGGTGCCCAGGGTGTGGTCAGAAAGCTTTCCTGCTCTGACCTCTCCTTTGATGTCTTAGTGTCTCAGGCCATGGGCACAATGCAGACCGATTCTCTGCCATGGTGAAACCAGGGGGTCTTTGGCTCAAAAACCAGTGGAGCCCTCACTCCCATCACAATCTGCTCTCCTTCCCTCCTCCAAACTCTAAGGTCTTGGATCTGGTCTGCTCATATTCTGAGCCCTCCCCAGGGCCACCTATAACCATCTGCTTGGAACACACCAGGGTTTTTCTAGCCTGTTTCTCCAGACTCTTGTAACCTCTGCCTGGTCCCTAATCCAAAGCTGCCTCCTGCCCTCAGGCAGTTTTCATGATAACCCTACTCCTTGGCACCGGTGTTCTGTACTTACCACTTTTCCACTAAGTCACAAAGACTTTCATCATCTCCTTATACACACGCTCACCTTATAGCCCGCCCCCCCACACCTCTCTCCTACTTACTGCTTCCCTGCTGCTTTACCTTCTTTTTATATCCCCACTATAAAAAATTCTGAATTGGTTGTTCTTTTTTGACAAGTCATATTTTCATGCTGTTAAAAATAGTTTCATCATCAAAAGCACATCTTTATTCTACAATTTGTATAGAAAACTATACCAATTAGAAAGCTTGGCACTCCAATATTTACTAAAAACCCAGGAAATTTGCAAAATTTAAAGGGTTTGCCTTATGATAATAATCTAAAAATATATACTGCATGAAGTCTAGAATCATATGCTTCCTCATATAAATTTCTAATGTGGAAAAGAACACATGTGACAATAAATATGAATAAATTTGACTTTACAAAATTCAAAAAGTTAATAATAAACTTCAACCTCATGATAGTTAAAAGTTCAGTATTTTAACTCCAGAAAAACTGATTTATATTATTTCTGTTATTATAACTTTAACACTACAAATCACACAATTTATAAGCATTTATCATATTTATAGACACCTAATTTATTGTTAAGAAAACAGTGAGCCTAAACAAAACTAGCCGTCAGGTGTCTGGTTGTTGACTCATTCATCCCCCTCTATATCCTCTTCCCTCTGCCATGACACAAACAGTTCTGCTCTTCCACTATCGTGTTTTTAAGTCACCTCAGACCAAAGCAATAGTCACAGAAAACTGTGATCATGTGAGCCAAAGGAAATCTTTCCATCCATAAATTGAGTTTTTCATGTTTTGACACAACAATGGAAAGCTGAGTAACATATGAAGAGAACTGGAACACCAAATATCTTTATAAGATTTATTATGTTCACAGGTTTTTATCTGTGTGAATCTTTCTTTCAAAGGAACTGGGGAAAACTTAAGCTTTAGCACATTTCTCACATTCTCAGGTGATTTCTCCATTGCGAGTATTCTCATGCATAGGAAGGGAAATGAAACAATACACATTTTGGGGGTTTGTTTCCCCAGATGAGTGACTGAAATGTTTTGAAGGCAACAGAAAACAGAGAGAGAAACACACCACACTCAACAACTTTTCAAGGAGTCCTCTCATGTCATTGAAGGTGACTAAGAATATTAGATGATTTCTCAAGTTTTTGACATTCAATAGACTTTCCTCCAATACAACTACTTTCAGGTTTAAAACCACAAAAATGAGGTGCTTTTCACATTTTTTTTAAATTAATAGGGATTCTTGTTGGACACAGTGGCACACACCAGTAATCCCAGTGGCTCAGGAGGCCAAGACAGGAAGATCGTGAGTTCAAAGCCATACTCAGCAAAAGCAAGACAACTAGCAACTCAGTGAGATCTGCTCTCTAAATAAAATACAAAATTGGACTGGGGATATGGCTCAGTGGTTGAGTGCCCCTGAGTTCAATCCCAGGGACCCTCCCACCAAAAAACAAAATAGGGATTCTGTCCAATATAAGTTGCTTGATGTTTTAAAATGTAACTGTAACAAGTGAAGGCATTCCCACATTCACAGGACTTCTCTTCAGTATGAGTTGTCCATCTCTGTGAAGACTAGCAGACATAGTGAAGGCATTCCCACATTGCTTACATTAAAAGGGCTTCTCTGCAGCATGTTTTTTTATGTTTTAGAATGTAACTGTAACATGTGAAGGCTTTCCCACATTGCTTACATTCATAGGACTTCTCTCCATGATGAGACCTTTCATGTCTGTAAAGACCAGAAGAAGTAGTGAAGGCTTTCCCACATTGCTTACATTCATAGGGCCTCTCTCCAGTATGAATTCTTTCATGTCTGTTTAGTTCATCAGACACAGGGAAGGCTTTCCCACATTGCTTACATTCATAGGGCCTCTCTCCAGTATGAATTTGTTTATGTCTCTGAAGGGAAGTAGAAAAAATGAAGGATTTCCCACATTGTTCACATACATAAGGCCTCTTGCCAGTATGAGTTTGTTCATGTGAGTGAAGGTGAGTGGACCTAAAGAAGGCTTTCCCACATTGTTTACATTCATAGGGTTTCTCTCCAGTATGAGTTCGTTTATGTATTCGAAAGGAAAATGAATGAGTGAAGGCTTTCCCACATTGTTTACATTCATAGGGCTTCTCTCCAGTATGAATTCGTTTATGTATTTGAACATAATAGGAACTACTGAAGGATTTTCCACATTCTGCACATTCACAGGGATTCTTTCCCATATGGCACTGTTCATGTGAGCGAAGTAATCTGGCTGTAGCAAAGGCTGTCCCACATTGCTTACATCTATAAGGCTTCTCTCCAGTATGTAACCGTTCATGTATGTGAAGGTAAGCACAAGTAGTGAAGGCTTTCCCACATTGTTCACATTGATAGGGCTTCTCTCCAGTATGAGTTCGTTTATGTATGTGAAGATTACTGGAACTAGTGAAGGCTTTCCCACACTGCCTACATTTGTAAGGCTTCTCCCCAGTATGACATCTTTCATGTACATGAAGGTGATGTGAACTACCAAAGGCTTTCCCACATTGTTTACATTCATAGGGCTTCTCTCCAGTATGAATTCTTTTATGTCTCTGAAGATAAGCAAAACACTTGAAGGCTTTCCCACATTGTTCACATTGATAGGGCTTCTTTCCACTATGAGTTTGTTCATGTGTGTGAAGAACAGAGGACCTAATGAAGGTTTTCCCACATTGTTTACATTCATAGGGCCTCTCCCCAGTATGAGTTCTTTTATGCACTTGAAGGTAATAGGATGTGGTGCAGGTTTTACCACATTGTTTACATTCGTATGGGTTCTTTCCTGTATGGATTGGTTGATGTGAGTGAAGCTGACTGGATGAAGCAAAGCCTTCTCCACATTGTTCACATCTATAAGGCTTCTCTCCAGTATGTATTCGTTCATGTACATGAAGATAACTAGAAGTCGTGAAAGCTTTCCCACAGTGTTCACATTTATAGGGCTTTTCTCCACTATGAGTTCTTTCATGTTTTTGAAGGGTATTGTAACAAGTGAAGGCTTTCCCACATTGTTTACATCCAAAATGTTTCTCCCCAGTATGCGATCGTTTATGTATTTGAAGGTAAGAAGAACTAGTGAAGGATTTCCCACATTGTTTACATCCATAAGGTTTCTTTCCAGTATGAGTAATTTCATGTTTTCGAAGGTAACTGGAACAAGTGAAGGCTTTCCCACATTGTTCACACGTGTAATGTTTCTCCCGAGTATGAATTCGCATGTGTTTTTGAAGGTAATTTGACTTACTGAAGACTTTTCCACATTGTTTACATTCATGGGGCTTCTCTCCAGTATGAGTCCATTCATGTGAATGAAGCTGACTATATGTAGCAAAGCCTGTCCCACATTGTTTACTTCTATAAGGCTTCTCTCCAGTATGAGATTGTTCATGTTGGCGAAGATAAGAAGAAGTAGTGAAGGTTCTCCCACATTGTTCACACTGATAGGGCCTCTCTCCAGCATGAGTTTGTTTATGTATTTGAAGGGAAGAGGAACGAGTGAAGGCTTTTCCACATTGTTTACATCTGTAAGGCATCTCTCCAGTATGAGTTCGTATGTGTATCTGAAGGTATTTTGAACTAGTGAAGGCTTTCCCACATTCCTTACATCCATAGGACATCTCTGCATTATGAGATCGTCCATATTTTTTAACACACTTGGAACAATTGAACTCTTTTCCACATGTCAAACATTCATAAGGTTCATTTATAGTGTGTGATGTCAGTTGTGTTTGAACACTTGTGAGAGAAATTAAAAATGTTCTGTTTTGTTTACATTCATATTGCTTCCCTTCACACTCTTCTTTCTCATATGGATTGCTTGCAGAATGAGGTATGATGTGCCTATTAAGGAAAAAATTATAAATGAAGACTTGTCCACACATATTGCTTCCACATGGACTCCTCTAGTAGGAAATGCATGGTTAAGACTAAGACTTGGAATCTCACTAAAGGTTTTTCCACACTGAGTACATTTGTACATTTTTCCAGAACCTACCATATGACTTCTGTAAAAAATTACCAGGCATTTTATGGTTGGCTCATTAATACTTTTATATTCATTAGTCAATCTTGCACCTACAGTATTACTAATGTCAGGCAAAGTACTGGTTTCCTGTCATGTCTAAACTGTTTGAAAGTCAAAGTAGCAATTTCTTTGCAACACTGTTTCTCCAGGGCTACTACTAAAACACTGGTATCGTAAAAGCAGCTTGTTTCAATTATTTTGAAAACACTAAATGTTTATTATATTAAAGTTCATATTTTTGGTTAAAAAAGAATAAATATAGGGGCTGGGGTTGTAGCTCAGCAGAAGAGCACTTGCCTAGCATGTGTGAGGCACTGGGTTGGATTCTCAGCACCACATACAAATAAATAAAGGTCCATCAACAACTTAAAAAAAAAAAACATAATTCATATAATCCTTGTTTTCTTTGCTTGTTTGTAAAATAATAAGACATGCTACTATTTCCTCAAGGTACTCTGCTTCTTCTTGTGAGTACAAATTACCTTAGATCTCTCCAGGAATTTGTGTTGTGATCATCAATGTTCTGGCTCTCCCATCTGACTCCTAAAATGTAGACCCAGAATAATCATTATAAATCATATTAACTTCACAATAAATTATAGGATTTTTTTAATGTACACAACTATGATGCACCAATTTTTAAAAGTTGTGAAAAAGGAGAAAAAAAGGGGAATTTATGCTGCAGAGTGAACTGACATTAACCCAAATTTATTCCCAAAAGTACTCCCTCCCTTTCCATGTTCCAAATTCATAAGTAATAAGAACTCCCATTTGCTGGGCCTGGTGACATATGCCTATAATCCTAGCAGCTTGGGATGCTAAGGTAAGAGGATCACAAGTTCAAAGCCAACCTGAGCAACTTAGTGATTCCCTGTTTCTAAATAAAATATAAAAAGGGGGAGCCAGGCACCATAGTGCATACCTATAACTCCAGTGACTTGGGAGGCTGAGGCAGGATGATCAAGAGTTCAAAGCCAGCCTCAGCAACTCAGCAAAACACTGTTTCTAAATAAAATACAAAAACGGGCTGGGGATGTTGCCCAGTGGTTAAGTACCCATGAGTTCAAACCCCAGTACCAAAAAAAAAAAAAAAAAAAAAATCGCCCCCACTCACTTAGTGTTTGATTATGTAATGAAAAGTCATCCTTACCTATAGAAGCCAGGTTTCTAAGGACTTCCTGCATCACATCTCTGTGGAGATTCTTCTGGGAAGGATCCAGCAAAGCCCACTCCTCCTGGGTGAAGTTCACAGCCACATCCTCAAAGGCCACTGAGGTCTAAAATGTCCCACAAAAGTATAGGGTATACCAGGAGAGATTGACAGCATGTGAGTTCTATTCTCTACTTGTGAGATGTTCTCATGATTCTGTGATCTCCAAATATTTATTCCATGATTTTGTCATCAAAACCTGTACTCTCGGTCTGCACTCACTTCCCCAAACACAGTCATTCCAATGTAAGACCTGAACTATCCTGAAATGCATCAGCAGAGCAAAAACACCCTTCTTGTTACAGATATAGAGTACAGGAAGTAAGTCATGCTCCCTGGTCACTCCTAACATCTGTGTAGGGTACATGTCTAATATATGGGATAATAAAGCCCTTACCTCCTCATGTACAGGAGAGCTAATGAGTCCTCCTTACAGTACCTACCCTCAGAAATACCTGCTGACAAAGTTGGAACTTTGCTGGTAGGGGGAGCTAAGGATTTGGGAGGATCCCACTGAACTGAGCAGTAACATTGAGTCACAAGGGCTGAGTGTGTTGGGAAACAACATGGTTTTTACTGAACCACTGCCTTCCTTCAGAAAGCCTATTATTTTCTTCCACTTTTACCTTAGAACTTAAAGAATCATCACCCCTCTGTAATAATAATAATAATAATAATAATAATAAAAAAACCCAATGCTCTGCTCAAGCAGGCTGGGGACTCGGCATGTTGCTGGTAGACATTTCATCCACAGGGTCACAATGTATTCAATGGGAATTGAGAACAATTAGAAGGCTGCAAATGTTTTACTTCAGACCAAATTTAACCAACTAAAAAACAAGAACAATGATCAATAAACAGCTTCTTAATTTCTTCTGATAATGTCAAAGAAGAATGGGGTAAGCAGAAAGATGCGAGTCTCTTAGGAATAATTCAATGTCACCAAAGGTCACCTCTTCCATATGATAGCCTTACAAAATTTTCCAAAACTCCAAAATAGACTTTATAGTGGTCAAGAAAGTACTTTTCCAAGCCTAATAGGAATAAGAAATATGCAACAATTGTTACCGTTGTCTGAATAGCAGACTGCTGGCTTGTCTAACACACAGTCATGTGGCACATAGCAGATTTTTGTTCAAGGACATTTGTGGTCACATAGGCCACACATACACGGTTGTCTGTAGTAAAGGGACTCCTTGTGTGTGAGCAGTGATGCTGGTATAATAAACCTAATGCACTGTCAACTGCAGGATTTGGTAAAGCAACATGCTGGGGAGGTCTGTGGTCCAGGAACCACTAATACCACAGAGCCTAGGTGTGCAAGAAGCTGTGCCATCCAGGATCATGTGAATACAGAATGATGTTTGTGCAATGGGGAGACAAGCTAAACGTGCTCCTCCAGAATGTATCCCTGTATTTAAATGACACATGACTATACATAAAGGACTTTCCAAATATGATACTCCAAACAGCACAATATTAGCAGACAGATAAAGAAAGAACCAAGGGAGAAGAAAGTTTCCAGTGGACTGGCCTTTATAGGGAATGCTGATTAAAGACATAACAGGTATTTAGAGGGGAAAAAAATCACCAGCAATATAAAATATGGGCCAAGACAAACTGGTATCTAATTGCAAACATGCACTGTGTTCCTCTCTATTACTTAGAGGATGATGGAATAGAGATTCTGATGTTAAAGACAAAACCAAAACTCTTTAAGAAATGGAATAGAAGGTGAAAGTCGCCTATGGAGAAAGGACTACCTCAAAGTGAAGAGGAAAGCCCAGGAGAAGGCCAAGCAGATGAGCACTGGCATCCTCTGCAGGCCCAGCTCCCCTCAGTCAGGATGCGAGCAGTGGGGAGAGTAGGACAGCTGCCCCTGAGCAGTATTGCCTCTTACAGAAATTGACCACGACCTGTGGCTCAGGGGTTTTTTTGACTTTGCATACAAATTAATAACATTTTACCTCTTGAAGCACTGCCAGTATGTCACAGGGAAGATCTGTCTGTCTGTCCCTTTCTCTCCCTCCCCCCGCTCTAAAACACACACACACACACATACACACACACTCTCTAACTGCATGGGGAGAAGAAAGGTGGCATTTTTCCAGTGTGTTCACAGAACTCCATCCTTCCTGAGCTCATGAAGAATGGTCCTGGGAGGCCTGAGTGTCCGGAATACCAGCCTCGGCACAGTCAAGAGAATGCCCCCCACAAGACAGTCGACCAACAGCAGAATACCTCCATCACAACAGCACCGCTGAGGGAACTGTAGGTCACACCTCAGTTAACAAGTCCCCAAGGTACAACAGACTGAATAACACTGAGGAGGTGGACAGACATCCAGAAACACACTGCATGGAGATGAGGTATGAAGAAACAGGAAACCTGAACAGTTCTGGAGACAGTGAATTTGAAAAATACAAAGGATGCTAGGCACAGTGACACACACCTGCAATCCCAGCAGCTCGGGAGGCTGAGACAGGAGGATCGTGAGTTCAAAGCCAGCCTCAGCAATGGCGAGGCACTAAGCAACTCAGGGAGACCCTGTCTCTAAATAAAATACAAAATAGGGCTGGGATGTGGCTCAGTGGTTGAGTGCTGAGTTTAATCCCTAGTGCCCCGCCCTGCACCCCCCAAGAAAAAAAGAAAAAAAAACACAAAGGATCACTGGGCACAGTGGTGCATGTCTGTAATTCCAGCGGCACGGGAAGCTGAGGCTGAGGCAGGGGGACTCCGAGTTCAAAGCCAGCCTCAGCAATGGTGAGGCAGTAGGGAACTCAGTGAGACCCTATCTCTAAATAAAAAACAAATAGGGCTGGGGATGTGTTTCTCTGTGGTTGAGTGCCCCTCCCCACCCAAAAAAGAGCAATAAAACATAGTTGGTTTTCTTAAAAGGGTAAACAATATTGATAAACCTGCAGTTAAACTATACAACCGAGAGGGCTAAGGATATATTCCAGTTGGTACAATGCTTGCCTTGTATGCACAAGGCCCTGGGTTCCACCTGCAGCACCAACCTCCGCCCCCCACCCAAAAAAAAAAAAAAAATCCAAAAACTAAACAGTAGAGAGATAAGATTCAAATGAACAAAATTAGAGATGAAAAAACTAATATCTCCATAGACACTACTGAAAACACAGAGTCATCAGAAACTATTTTGAAAATTTATACTCAAATCAGCTGGAATATCTTGAAAATATTAAAATATTCCTAGAGATGTCTGATGTACCTAATATGAATAAATATCAATAAACGATAAATATCAAGTAATGAATTTGAAACAGCTATTAAAAAGTCTTTCAACTAAGAAAAACCCAAGACTCCATGGATTCTCAGCTGAGTTTCAACAGAAGTTTAAAGAACTAATAAGAATCCTCCTGAAATTATTCCATGAAATAAAAATGGAGAAAACACTGCAATGAAGTCAGTATCATGCTATGAAGTCAGTATCACCTTGATAACAAAATCAAAGTATTAGCAAACAGCATACAAAAACACGCGATCAAGTGGGTTTCATCCCAGAGATGCAAATTTGGCTCAACATACAGAAATCAATAAATAGAATTCACCACATAAACAGAGTTCAGGTCAAGAATCACACCATTACCTCATAGGTGCAAAAAAAGCATTTGACAAAGTCCAGCCCCCACTGATGTTTAAAACACTGGAGAAACTAAGGATAGAAGGAACTTACATCAACACTTCAAAGACTATATGGACAAACCCAAGGCCAACATCAAACTGAGCGAAGAAAGGCTGAAAGCATTTCCTCAAAGAACATGGTACCTCATAAAACATATACAACTTTCAAATTAATAAACATTACAAAGTGAAAATTTTGTCTTTTGTGGACACCATCAACAGAGTGAAATAGCACCCCAAGGAACTGTAGAAAATACCCGTGAATCATGAATCTGGAGAAGTGTTAATACCTGGAAAGAATGAAGAAAAAACAGCTGACAAGCTCAACCCATCTTCACGACATCAACACGCGCACGCATGTACCTGGAAAAGAATGAAACATCCTAAAAAGCCACAGGGATCTACACACCCTGAAGCTACACGGAAGGATGAAAGGCTGTCTCTATGACAACAAAAACAAGTCAAGGAAGCCTGCTCTCCCTACTTCTGACAACACAGCAGAGAGGGTACTCCCAGGGAAGCCAGGAAGAACACCAAGGTATTCAAGACCTCAGGGCCAACTCACACAGCCCCAGACACTGAGCAAAATCAAGGACTTCGCCAAGCAGATACAGGTGGGAACAGGCTCAGGCTCAGACCCACTCACCCGGAGACAGCAGCCACAGGCACCAAGATGGGAGGAGATAGCAGCCTCTGCACCCTTCACCACCTCTCTCCCCATCAACAGTGACCACCTGACACAGTGCCCATTTGACTGGTGTTTCTGGCTTCCTACTCCCTAGAGTCTCTACTGCAAATGGATAGGGACATTTGATTTTTTTTTTTTTTTTTTTAATTTCCCAAGGCAGCACCTACCAGAAAGCCTGCTACGTGGAGGGAGATCAGTACCTGAGAAGTCACAGGGCTCTGACACACACCAATACAGAGACCTCACACAAACCTCCTCACAGGGACATGACTTTCACAGGCTGAAATGATCAACCCCATCTCCTGGGTCATAGAGGTGACTCCTGCACTCCAAGCCATTTCCCAAATTTGGAGTAACCCAAATGAGTTCACAATGTAGGGCCACAAAAAATCCTGCACAGCAAACTTTATAGCAGCAGTATTCTTGATTTTCAAAGCCTGGAAGCAATGAACAGGAAGATGTATTTCCAAGGTCAGCAGTAAAAAATCTGAGACAAAACCAATAAAAATCAATTAAATATCAAAAATCCACTTCACACATGAAATATTGAAAGCAATTAAAAGTTCATTTACAATGGCACTCCAAGAATAAATACAGAAGAATAAATAACAATAATAATAATAAATGATACATAAAACTTATTTTCTAAACTGCAACACTTGTTGGAAAAACCTCAACATCCAAATAAAAGAGAAGCCATTCCATGCTCATGGAATTTTTCCTAAAGTCTTAAACTATGTCCAATGAATAAAATGATCCAACAGAAAAGATTTTTATAAAGTATATTTTACCTTATTTGGTTCTGAATAAATACATTTCACATTTAAGGAAAACCTGAGCTTCAAATTAAGTGAACAAAGTAAAGAAACAGAAAGGGCTGGTACTGAGGGAACACAGATGTGTCAGGCTCAAGGGGCAGGTAAGGTCCCTGCCAGCTGGACATCTCCCACCTGGTCCTGCTCACTGAAACACTCTATGATCACCCTCCCAGGAGACCTGGACCATGACTCCAGTCTATGAGGCTTTCAGATTTGCACAGCACTGCACTGGAGTGGGTGGTCCTTATGCTCTGGGAGTTTTCCTCCTACACAACTGTTAGAGAATGCAAGGGCAGGAATCACTGCTGACCTGGCCCCTCAGCACCAGCATCCATAGGCTCACTGTCCACCTGTTGCCAAGGAATAGGAACAGGGCTTGGGAGAAACAATGTCCTAAGGAAGTAGCTCTCTAGATGAGGCCTGTTCCAGAAGATTCCTCAGCCCCAGGGTCTCCAGCTGCTCCCCTGATGGCTGCAACCCACACCTTAGGCTGTTCTCTGAGAGAAGCTGACCCAGGGCATGAAATTGCCTGCACTATGCAAGGCACAGGGCAGGTGTGAGCACCTTGGGGCACCCTAGGAAACTACAGGACAGTGGTTGAGGATATAGAACCCAAAGCAAATTCTTACCCAAAGACAGTAAGGCATCAGTGCCTGGGGAAGACAAAGGAAGGCGGAGACAGAGGGTTTTTTGTTTTTTACTTTTTTTTTTTTTTTTGATACTGGGGATTCAAATCAGGGACACTCAAGCACTGAACCACACTCACAGCCCTATTTTGTATTTTATTTAGAGACAGAGTCTCACTAAGTTGCTTAGTGCCTTGTCATTGCTGAGGCTGGCTTGACCTCAAGATTCTCCTGCCTCAGCATCCTGAGAAGCTGGGATCACAGGCATATACCATTGTGCCCGGCCTACAGTGCTTTAACAGTGGAATTCCAAGTGACTGTTCTCTGCTATCCCATAATGGCAGATGTTCACAAACAGAAAACAAATCTTTTAAAAATTATCATCCATTACTCAGTGAAAAAATGATAATGCAGATACTGTGCCCACTTGAATGTAGTGAGAGAACTAAGAGTTGATAATGCTGAGAAGTGCACAGGGAGGTAGTGTCTGGAAATATGGTCTGCCTTCCCTGCACACTGAGGACCTAGGACTGTGGATCAAGCTGCACAGAGAAGGTTCTGACAAAGTGGCTGCAGATCAGGCAGCACATTGGGAACCCACCTGCACCAGCCCACACCATGGCCTGAAGGCATCAAGGGCTGAGTTGTAGCAGCATCTGACTCAGGTCTGGCTTGGCTGACTCTTGAGCTAACAGTTGGAGGCCAGAGTCCAGCCACACAGATGGTTCCCACCAGTTCTAAACAGCCCACCTCCCTGAGCAGTCCTCAACCCACACTCACCATTTCCTGCCTTTTGGGGAGTCCTGACTTCTTTCCTATGGATCTCATAGCAGCTCCAGGTCACAGGGAGACAGATCTCACCCAGAGCCACTTGGGCCTCACACAGCAGAGAAGACACAGTCCTGGAGATGGATTCTGAGCTGCATAGGATGAGAAAGGCCTGTGAGACTATGGAAGGCCACCCCCTCCCACCAGCTGCCTACTGCCTGCCCAGGGCTCCACAAGACCCCTGCAACATCCCAGGCCACATATGCACATTCTGAAGGCTATTAATGACAAGGAGATGTATCAGACACCTGGATAAATGAGGCCAGAAGGACATGGTCTTGCCCACAGTCCTTTTCAGGCAGTGTTTCCTCCCTGCAAGGGGACATTTCCACTTAGGCAGGGCTGAGATAGCTCTCCACAGCAGGCTCTATTGTCTTCCTGCTCCTCTGAGCACACAGTCATAAGCATATGTGAAGAATTACAGCCTTGGTGTCTAAGGCAGCCGACCCTGACCTCAGAGAAGGTAGGTGCCAGGTCTGGCCAGACTGGAAAGGAGAGAGACAGGCATCCGTCACTTGGGAAAAGGCCGGGGCAGCATGGCCCAGGCTTCCTCACAATTTGATTCTGTCAAGCCATTTTCAGCAAAAGAAATTAAAAGACAACAAATAAATACAATTATTAAGTGCATGCAAAACTAGTTATATGACAATAAAAAGAAATTTTTTAAAAAAAGGAAACACTTAAAGCAGCTCTGGTAAGGCGTCTGCTTCACCCACAGCTCAGAATGAAATCCCACTTGCAGAGAGAGGGGTAAACACAATCCCAAGTTGGGAGCCACACTCTGACTGCTTAAATATGTCCCCAGGAGGACTCAATCCCCAGTGGCCAGGAGGAAACACCTAAAGATTTACTTCTGGGAGCCCAACATTCCTGCTGACCTATAGGTTTTCTGAACCTTTCTCTGTTCATAATTTGAACATCTGAACTTCCTACCACATCATCTTTGCTCTTACAGCACTCTGTATCTACCACATTTAGAACTGCCTAGTTTAGGTGAGTCCTGGCCCCTCCACTGAGGGTGCAGTCATTAGTACTGAGTTAGAGAGGTTGACACCTGCTGTTTGATCTGCACCTAGGGCACAGCCCTTTATGATTTTTGCTTTTGGCAACTGCTGACCCACTGTTCTACTCTGTGTGGTAATTAGTGTTGTAGATGTCATAGAAGGTGACGGGTATTGACTGAAATACTGTATATTGTTTGCTTCTATCGTTGTTATTGTTTTCCCCTTTTATGTGCAGTGACAGGAGTCTACAGGGACAGCTGAACCTCACAGAGTCGAGACTCTGCTGCTGAGCTTCCCAATGACAGCCAAGAGAGCACCTGGCTCCACATCCAACTTGACCTTGTTCACACTTTAGCAATACAATGGATAGACCAGACAAAGTCCCCAAACTAACAACCAGGCCTTCAAGTAGGCATGGATGGGATGGGTTAGGTCCCACCCAGGGGCAGCCACTTCTGCAGCAGAAACAGAATTCACACAAGGACTATGAAGACCAAAGGTACAAAGGGTCTGAGTCGAGATCACTCCCTGCCTTTAGAATACACAGAGCTGTGAATGAGGAGCCATCACAGGGCATGGGCCCCCCAAACCCCGCAGCTCACAGCACATCTGCCAGATACAAAGGAGAGTCCCACTCTTTTGAGACCTACAGGAAAAGAGGAATCCTTAAGATCTGATATAGTGCACACTAAATCAACAAACACTAATCATCACCAAAGAACTAGTAGGGAAGCCAAACCACAAAATCCTCACAGAAATATTGAAAGAGTAGACACTTTTGCAAGAGAAGACAGTCCTACAAAGATCACAGATAAGAGGGGAATAGAGGGCTGTAATTGTGGCTCAGTGGTAGAGCGCTTACCTAGCACGTGTGAGGCCCTGGGTTCGATCCTCAGCACCACATAAAAATAAATAACTAAAATAAAAATATTGTGTCCAACTGCAACCAAAACAAAAAAATATATATTTTTTTTAAAAAGAGGGAAATAGAAATCCATCCTAACAGATACATAAACTCAACCCAGGAATACAAGAAATGTTAAAAGAGGAAAAAGGAAAAAAAAAAAAAAAAAGTAATTCCAGACATGGTGGGCATGCCTGCAATCCCAGTGACTGGGGAAACTGAGGCAGGAGGATCAAAACTTCAAATCAAAGTCAGCCTCAGCAACTTAGTGAGACCCAGGATCAAAATAAAAGTGAAAAAAGACTGGGGGTGTGGCTCAGTGGTTGAGGGCCCCTGGGTGCAATCCCCAGTACCAAAAAAACAAAAACAAAACAACAAAAAAAACAAGCCTATACTATTCCCTACATCTTATCCTAATGGAATGACATTAGAAATCAACACCAAAACAAACAACAGGAAGCTGTTACATAGTTCACAGCTATGAGTGGCTATATAAGAAAGCCAAATAATTCCCAAATAAATAACCTAATGATGCAACCCAAGGCCCTCAAAAAACAAGAACAAACCAATTCCAAAACCAGTAGAAGGAAATCATAAGAGTTGAAAACAATGACAGAGGAAAAAAAATTGAAAGGATCAATGAAACAAAGAATTGGTTCTTTGAAATAGGAAGAAGAGGAAGCTTGACAAAATCTAGCACCCATTCATGACTAGAACACTGAAAAACTGGGGATGAAAGGAATTCACCTCAACATCATGAAGACCATGTACAACAAACCCCAATCCAACAGCACAGTGAATGGAGGAAAAACAGACAGCATTTCCTCTAACATCAGGAACAAGAACATTCACTCTCACACTCTTATACAATGATACTAGAAATTCTAGCCAGAACAATTTTGCAAAAGAAAAAATAAAAGGGACAAAAATAGGAAAGGAAGAAGTCACATTATCACTGTTTGTAAGTGATATGATCCTCACTGAGAAGATCCACGAAGTTCCACCAGAAGATTGCTAGAGCTAATAGATAATTTCAGCAGAGTAGGGGCTTACAAAATGAACATACAAAAGCACTGGCTTTTCTACACACCAACAATGAATCTCAGAGAAAGACGTCAGGAAAACAATCCCTTTCACAATAGGCCCTCACAAACAAACAAACAAAAAACTATGAATAATGTAACCAAGGAAGGAAAAGCCCTCAACAATGAAAATTACGGAACACTAAAGAAACACAGTATGGGACACTTTTGAAGAAGACACAAGAAGATGAAAAGACCTCCTGTGTTCATGGATAGGTACAACAATTAATATCATTAAAATGGCCATACTACCAAAAGCTCTATACAGATTCAGTGCAATCCCAATCAAAATACTAAATAAGTTAGTAAAACTGCATGGTACTGGCATAAAAACAGACACATGAACCAATGGTACAGAACAGAAGACAGAGATAAGCCCACTTATCTGATGCTTGACAAGGAGCTCAAACATGCATTGGAGAAAAGACAGCCTCTTTAACCAATGGTGCTGGGGAAATTGGTTACACATAAATAGAAGAATAGAACTAGACCCTTATCTCTCCTCCTGCAGGAAAGTCAACTGCAAATAGATCAAAGGCCTAGGAATCAGACCAGAAGCTATACAACTCCCAGAAGAAAATGTAGGAGCACACCTGTAATCCCAGCAGCTCGAGAGGCTGAGACGAGAGGATCACTAGTTCAAAGCCAGCCTCAGCAAAAGTGAGGCACTAAGCAACTCAGTGAGACCCTGACTCTAAATAACATACAAAATAGGGCTGGGGATGTGGCTCAGTGGTTGAGTGTCCCTGAGTTCAATCCCTAGTACCAAAAGAAAGAAAGAAAGGAAAATATAGGGTCCAGCGTACAGAGCAGCGGTGGGCATGATGTGGGAGCCCCAGTGAGGACTTTCAATGCCAGGAGACAGGACAGTGGCTGGGGACACGGCATCCTGTATAGTTCCAAAAGAAACCTCCTCTCAAACACACGGATACAGTGTTTGTGGGAAGATAAGAGAGGCATGAGTACTTTTTTTCTTCTTATTTGGGGGGAGGTACCAGGGATTGAACCCAGGAGTGCTAAACCAGTAAGCCACATCCCCAGCTATTTTTTTTATTTTTTATTTTGAGACAAGGTCTCACTGAGTTGCTTAGGGCCTCGCTAACTTACTGAGGTTGTCTTGAAACTCGCAATCCTTCTGCCTCAGCCTCTCGAGCTGCTGGGGTTACAGGTATGTACCACCATGACCAGCATAAGTACTTAAACAATATATATTAATGTTTCCTTCATAATTTCTGTCTTCCTTCCTTTTGTTAGAAATACAAGGGTGTCAAAAGGATCAGAAGTGCCCTAGAAGTAGCTGGGCAAGGCAAACTTTATTTCTGCAGCAGGGCAGGCTACTGAACTGAACCAAGTCTGGCAAGCAGGCACACCTGGGTGGGCAGTCCACCTGTTTTTATCCCTAATACAAAACTGTTCCTTGCTCAGAGAGGAGGAGCTCAGGTCACAATCCACACATTGGCTGATTTTAAAATGGAGAGGGAAAAGGGAAGGGCCATAGTTATGACTGATCACTTAGGATATTAAAGCATTATGAATTGAAGACTGAGGACAAAGGGGGATTAAAAAGGGATTATAGCTGGGGTTGTGACCAGATCCAGGGTCTGCATTTTTGGCCACATATGGACACATGCTGTACATGTTGGGGAGCTCACAATGGCTACACTTTAACCATAAGGTTTTGTGGTTTTATAACTGAAATTGGCTCCACCAAAAGAAACTCAGACTACAGGTTTAACTTTTCTCTCTCCCCCGCCCCCCCACTTTTTTTTGGTGGCACTGGGGATTGAACGTATGCATGCTAGAGAAGTACTCTACCACTAAGCTACAGCCACAGTCCTACAGTTTTAACTCTGACAGAAAAGAGAACATTAAGGACCAGGGTTGTAGCTCAGTTGGTATAGCACTTGCCTAGCACGAGTGAGGCTCTGTTCAATCCTCAGCAGCACATAAAAAAATAAATAAATAAATTAGGTTATTGTGTCTATGTATAACTAAAAAAAAAAAAAGTTAAAAAAAAAATTAATATTATACTTCCCTCCATTCTTCCTTTTTATTTTCATAAGTACTTTTGAAGTCAAATTCCAGGTCATTCTTGTCTTTCCACTCACAGGAAATGTTCACCCACACTTAAATGAAAGGAAACTCTACCACTACTCAAGCTCCACAAATACTTCAAGTCAAATTGGCAATACATTCTATTCAAAGTCATTTTTAAATTTTACTTTTAGTTGTGGATGTTCACAATACCTTTCTTTTGTTTATTTAGGATTTGTATGTGGGGCTGAGGATTGAACCCAGTGCCTCATACATGCTAGGCAAGCGCTCTACTACTGAGCCACAATCCCAGCCCCCAAAGCCAGTTTTGAAGGAAGATAGAAATGTTTGTTTCTATTTTTCATCTTCAGATAATTAAGTGACAGAAAAACTTACATAAGAGAAAAGGCAGCAAAGTGAGAAAGAATATGCAACACACACATGCAGATTTACTTACCTGTGCTAGAGAGAGCCCAAGTCAGTGACACTCAGCACATGGAGGAGGAGCAGCCCTGTCAGGCCCAAGGGAAGTTCAGAGGCAGAGCAACCTGGAAGATGCAGGAGTCACCCTCAATTTCAGCCTGTTTCAGGAATTGGAATATAAGGAGGAGGAGTCAAGTACCGAATGGAGACCCTGCTTCCTGCACAGCCGTGTGAACAGCTAAATTCACTACTCCTGGGAGAAATGAGGGACAGGACTCCACATGTCTCTAATGATTCACACCAGAATCCCAACTGAGTCCACATTCCCTGACACCTTCCTGTCAGGAAGCTCATCACACACCCTGGGAAACCTGGGCTGTGGGAGGTGAGCTGGCCCAGGACTGAAATCCACTGCAGCCTGCAGAAGGCAGAGCAGCTGGAGGTACCTTGTGGAAGCTCCAGGAAGGGCTGCCACCCAACCCAGAAGACAGGCAGAGGCTGAGGACACAACACCCTGTCAAGTTCCCAAGGAACACTTTACCCAAGGACACCGATGAGGGGTCGGTGTCTAGAGAAGCAAAGCCCACTCCTTCCTCTTGTAGCAGGGGTCCACTTCCTACTTTGACATAACCCTCCCACTCTTTCACTGCAGCTTTTTAAAAACCTTACCTTTTTCCCTCTTTATCCTCTCCCCTCTATAACCTCGTTCTGCCCATCCTAGGCCATGTCACTTCTCATTCAGTACATACCACGGGGCTTCAAGGAGGACACCAAAAGAACTAAGAAACAGCCATCGCCCACGTCTACAAGAGAATTATGACCCAACAGGGAACACCTCGAATGTACCCTTTGAAGCACCTCTTATAAAAGTCCTACCCCCCAGTGGACAGAACCACAGCCTCTGCAACAGGAGCCCCTGTGTTTCTCCTACAAAACTTCTTTTCCCTTTTTCTCAAAATCATGTCCTCATTACTAGACTGGTTTTAGGGACAGGCAGCACCAAGCCTTTCATAACAAATTGGCACCCAACATGGGGTCCAAGAGTGGCCCCTACTCCAGCTGCAGCACCTTTCCTGGGCAGGTCTGGTGCCCTGGGCAACCCCCTTGGTGCTGAGGATGCAAGGTGGCTGCTGAGCTTGTTGAGAACAGACCACTGGAGAATTAGGCGATGGGGAGAGTTTGCCTTGGGCAGAACCAGAGGAGCTTTTCCTGTAAGTAAAGGGAGGGACTGAGGGACCATCTCAGCACTGATGTGCTCCTTCTCCTATGGGGACACCACCTTCTCTCCCTAAAATGGATGGGTTCTTCCATCAATTGGTCTACTTTGAGAAAAAGGAAGCACAACAAAGTCTTGACATTTTGGTTATCTGGAAAGCCTCACTGGTATGCAACCCCAACCCTAATCCTCACACCTGATCCCCCTTTGTGGACACCACTGTGGCACTGCTGGTGTAGGAGTCATGAGTAAGCGTGAGTAGGAAACAGGGAACTTTCCCCCTAGCTGGTCCCCTTCAAAGGCTCCCATCTGTTGGCCATGGTTGTGGGGACCCCCCCTCATTGTCTTATATTCTATTACAGGCCATTTTAAGACGTGGGCAAGGCTGGGTTGTTCCCAGTAGTAGTCTCTTGGGAAAGATCTTGGCTGAAAAGGCAATCTATAGGTGCAAGACTATGAAAAAGATGATGTTTTACTGGAACAATCTGGCCTTAGAAAGCCGTTCTGTCTCTTAGGGATGAGAAAGGATAAGAATTATTTCTGAATATTAGAAAATCTTGCAGTTGGAGTGGGTCCATCAGAGGTGATGTAAGTGGAAAAGATTCCGTATGTGCAGGCATCCATGCAGCTGCATAACAAGGAGTCTGAACAGTCAGAGACTCATTTGACACTGCCTCTGGTGTGCAAGGACAGCAGGACACCAGGAAGATCTAAGTCCTTTCCGCTCAGTGCTGGCAGTCCCTATTTTTAGCCCAAGGCAACCGCAGGTCATCCTCCTGTGGCCCAGGGACCTTAACCCTGGCTGAAGCCCAGGAAACCTGCCTGGGCTGTAGAAAAATGGGCAAGGAGAATCTGACATCTGCCCTGCCTTCCAGCCCCTTCTTCCATTGGTGGGAAAGGGTGGTCTGCAGAGGTTGTGGCCAACAAGGATGTAGCAGTGGACTCCAGCACTGCTAGATGATGACCTGAGGACAGGAATGGTCTCCCTTTTCAAGATAAGAAAAGACTCCATCTGGCCAAGGGAAACCCATCACTGGGGCAGAGGAATTCTTGCTATGACAATATCCTATCAACCTAAATTCAGGAGGGGGACACTGGCAGAATAAAGAAATGAATGCAGAAAACAACTTTGCCTAAAAAGCAGATGGGGGCACACTGTGAAGAGGAGCCCATGTGTCACAACAGCTGAATCCATGGCAAAAGGCTGAGTACTGCCTGCTGGGAGGGTGAGGAGAAAGCAGGACAGCCTGTAAGACAATGCAGACACCAACTGCACATGAGTCCTGACACCTCATCCTGAACAGTACCAACACAAACCTTTTTGTACTGAGAAGGATGAGAAATGGGCCAAAAAGCGGGGTTTTGACTCCTAGGATAGAAGTGCCAAGTGGAGACAAAGTTGCCAAGGGCTCCTCCTCCTGCCTGCAGGAGAGGCCTGGCCCTGGTGAAGCATCTGCATGAGTACTTGCCAAGGGAGGGAAGCCTTGCTGACCTTCAGCAAGCCCCAGCTGGGAGGGCCACTGCACCAAGACTCTTGAGCAAGTGAGTGGGAACTCCGCTGTGCACCAGAAACCGTCCAAATACTAAAGGGCAGCCTGTGGAAATGGGCACGAGATATAAAAAAACACAGACTTTTGATGACTTATAGGTAGAGTCTACCCAAGCGCCCTGTGCCATGGGAAGCTTCAGACGTCTGCTGTACTGACTGGTAGATACCTTCTCTAGGGGGGTAAAGGTTGATCCTTCATGAACAGAAAAGTCTTTAGAAATACCTAGATTCCTCTTGAAGGAATTGATCCCAAGATACAGGCTCCTCTCCTTAAACAAAGTGACAAGAGACAATCTCTCATTGCAGAAGTGACCCAACAAAGGAACAAAGCTTTAGGCGGCCAGTGGAAGTTGCACACATCTTGGAGACCTCAATCTACCAAGAAAACAGAGAAGATAAATCACACCTTAAAAAGACTGTGGCTGGGCTGGGGTTGTGGCTCAGCAATAGAGCACAGGGTTCCATCCTCAGCACCACATAAAAATAAATAAAAATAAAGGCATTGTGTCCAAAACTAAAAAAATATATATTAAAAAAAAAAAAAAAAAAAAAA
>NW_026003318.1:655548-658678 GCF_001458135.2 Marmota marmota marmota | reverse complement strand
ATATTAAAAAAAAAAAAAAAAAAAGACTGTGGCTGATATATGCCAAGAATCCACCTGGGATATGGTGTTGCCAACTGCTCGATTTAAACTGAGCCCAGAAATAGTACGTTAGCGACCTGGCTGGTACCCTGGGGGAGGGGAAAAGGTGGATCTAGCAGAAGGACCTAGATTAAAATGGCACTTATGGGGCTGGGGTTGTGACTCAGCAGTACAGCACTAGCCTAGCATGTGTGGGGCGCTGGGTTTGATCCTCAGCACCACATACATACATACATACATAAATCAATAAACATATTAAAAAAAAAAAACACTCGCATGCATAAGGCCCTGGGTCCAATCCCCAGCACCACACACACACACACACACAAATTGGGGATTGGCTCAATGGTACAGTGCTCACCTAGCACACATGAGGCACTGGGTTCAAGCCTCAGCACCACCTAAAAATAAAGATGTCGTGTCCTCTTAAAACTAAAAAAGAAAAAGAAAAAAAAGATAACCTGATTAAAAAAATAACACTTATGACAATCAGTTAAATATTAATTGCTTAAGTAAGTGTGCTTCCTCCAGGTTTCCACCAAGGTTGGAGTCACCTCTTCATCTGCTACAGCGAATGTCCCAAAGAGAGAAATAATAAGACTTTCCAAGACTCCACTCATCACCCAGCTTAAGACGAAGCTGCTTAGGGATGTCATCACCCACTTCTCCACAAGAATGGGAGGTGGAAATTGACAGTAGAGAAATGTAACCAGGGTCCATTTCATGCTTTGAACATAACCCTGTGGCTTATTTTAAATCTGAAATGGGTTTTTCTCACACTCTCCTCTTCCTCTCCCCCCTCCCTAAATTTGGGGAAAAAAAGATTGCCCTAATTCCCAGCTTAACAGAAGTTAGCTGTCCTTGAGCTCATACACAAGAATTAAGTAATTCTGACTTGCAACAGCACCAAAAGATCTAAGAAACACCATCTCCCAAGTCGTGAGTGAATTATGACACCTGACAGAGCACACTTGGAATGCAGCCTCTGTACCTCCTCTCTAAAACCTTCTGATCCCCCTGCATAGCTGAATCACAGCCTCTGGGTCAGGAGTTCCGATTCTCCTCTGCTACAAAAGCAATAAAACATTTTTTCTTTGTTCTCAAAACTGTATCATCATATATTGGATTGTCATTGAGACAAGGCTTGAGTTTCCTGCACCAATCCATGTTGCCTAGACAGTCCCTGATGTTTACAAAATTGATAAGTGTTTCCATGTGGGGACAAAAATGAATGAAATTGTCAACATAAGAAATAAACTTGGGCTGGGGTTGTAGCCTATCATGTGTGAGGCACTGGGTTCAATTCTCAGCATCACATATAAATAAATAAAAATCCTTCAACAACTAAAAAAATAAATAAAAAAAGAAAGAAACCTGAACTCAAGTCTCATAGCAGAAGAACAAGGGAACACCCAAGTTCAGGGCTCAGCTCCACAACACTGCCCCACTTCAGATGCCAGCTGCAGGGCAGGAGGGCCAGTCACACTGCCAGGAGCAAATAGCTACAAACCAGGGACTCCCATCACCCCACCTCAAGTTCAATGATTTGATTTTAGCAACACACATCACTTAGTTCAGTTTAAAGGACATAACTTAAGACTAGACAAAATGAAAAGATATATAAGAAAATGCCAAAGAGAACCCTGGAAAAGATCTATGAATGAAGAAACCCCCTCCTCTGTATTATGCTAGAGCAGTTCCTGCAGAGACCCCCTTTTCTTTTTTTTTTTTCTTTTTTTTTGAGAGAGAGAGATAGAGAGAGAGAATTTTAATATTTATTTTTTAGTTCTCAGCGGACACAACATCTTTGTTTGTATGTGGTGCTGAGGATCGAACCAGGGCCGCACACATGCCAGGCGAGCGCGCTACCGCTTGAGCCACATCCCCAGCCCCAGAGACCCCCTTTTCTATTATGACTCAGAAGATGCTCCTTTTTTTTTTTTGAAGGGGGGCAGAAACCAGGGATTGAATTCAGGGGCACTGGACCACGGAGCCACATCCCCAGCCCTATTTTGTATTTTATTTAGAGACAGGGTCTCACTGAGTTGCTTAGTGCCTCACCATAGATGAGGCTGGCTTTGAACTTGCAATTCTCCTGTCTCTGTGTCCCTGGCCGCTGGGATTACAGGTGTGTGCCATCATGCCCGGCTATAAGATGCTCCATTTTTACTTTTTAACCCACGGCAGACATACACTGAAGATCCCTCCCCCTTTTCCCCCTCATAAGCAATGAGCTGAGCACATTGTTTATGGGATCAGAACATATACACATTAATCAAAATTGGCTTAAGTTTCCCTCCTTGCTCCAGGACCCTGAACTCTGACTCACTGGCAGCTGGAGACAACATAGGACCCTTCTTCCTGACCCCTCCTGAGAACAGGCTGACTTCTGAGGAAACACTCACTGACCTGGGATCTGACCTGCCCCCCTCCTCGCTGCCCTCCCCTTTAGCCTCTTCCTAACCCTGTTTGCCCCTCCCTAAGAAAGCAGCCCTTTTCTGCAGGAGCTGTGGGTGCTTGCAGAGCTCACCTGTGGTTCTCCCCACCTCTGCAGTGCTCCTTTACATAAATCACTTCTCACCCAAATCTGCACTTGTTTCCTTGGACTCTCCATGAACAGCCTTGGACAATATCAACTACATCATCAGAAAGTCTCCCTTTAGCCTTCCCATCCAAACCCTCATCACATCTGCCTGAGGACCCCCAGCTTTTCAGAGCTCTATAACTTCTAAGTCTAAAGGGCTCCTGCCAGCTGAGTGTGGTAGCACATGCCTATAATCCCAGTGGCTGGGGCGGGAGGGGGGGGGGACCGTCTTATCTGCAACACTTTCTTCTGGGAATGCATTCATTCCTGCAGCCACACTGAAACAGAGGTTTTCTCCATCTCTATCCCCAGGTAGCATCCCCAAAGCAAAGCCCTGGAATTGTATTTTAAATTAGCAACACCTTCCACTCTTAAGTGAGGGGGGCACATCTGAGAAACTTAGTAAACTTACTCTGGGGAATAAAAACACTACATAAAAAATTTTTTCACTAAGGGAATATAAGACCAAGTGTTTCTGTTCCTTTTCTGGGTTTTTCTTTTTTGGGG
>NW_026003318.1:642898-653756 GCF_001458135.2 Marmota marmota marmota | reverse complement strand
GTATAAGAGACAGGAGGACGCGGGGCCTGCGGAGGAGGGAGCCAAGCGGGCGAGGAAGAAAAGCCCGGGAGACCGCGGAAGCCCGCCCTCGCCCTCCGTCTGCGCGCCTGATTGGACAGCTCCGTCCCGGCGCCCTGACGGACGGGTCAAAGCAGCCTTGAGTGACAACTAATGTCATCCAATCCCTGACTGCCATAGGCCATTGTGACAGGCTCTTGGTCCAGCCCTTTTCAGGCAGGACTTCCTCCCGGTGTCCGGACCTGACTGGCAGAAAAACGTTTGTCTTTCGCGACATCTGGGCAGGACGAACGAGGGCCAGCGGGGCGTAGAAACAGGAGCTGTTCACGCCGGGAGTGGGGGACATAGAAGGACCAGTGGTCGGCTTTCAGAGTACAGATTTTGGTTGGAATGTAAAATGACAGGACGCAGGAAAGCAGCTGGAGGGGAGAGCTGGGAGGAAGGTACCGACAGGTCCCAGGGTGAAAACCCAGGCCCCTGACAAACGGGAGAAGGATGCCCCCACTAATCACCAGGGCTAGTGCAGAACAGGTGTAAAGTGACCAGGCAGTGGGGCCGATGGCCCTCAGCCACACCTGCAGGCCAACCCGGAGGCTGTCAGTACGCACCAGCAAGCCTGTTCCAGACGTGAAGACCCCAGGCGCCCCGGGGGGACCGCCTCCCGCCAGCCCCCTTGTCCCAGGGGTGGATGGAAGGGGGTGATGGAAGTTACCGGAAGGCGCGGGGGGAGTAGAAAGAGTGTTCTTTTTTCTTTCTTTTTACTTGTTAGCTATACATGGCAGTGGGGTGTATTTTAACCTATTGAACATATATGGAGTAGAACTTACCATACTTCTGGTTGTACGTGATGTACAACAAGGTTGCCTATTCACATATGCACGTAGGAAAGTTATGTCCGAGTCATTCTACCATCTTTCTTCTTCTCATCCCCCTCCATTCCCTTCATTTCTCAATAATGCCTTTTCAAAATCCGTTTTACATAGCTTTTGCTCCAGGCGCTGCCCAGAATCATATATAAACTCCTAAGCTGACACACCAAAATGGGTTTTTTCTGCTATCAGGCCCCCTCCTGCATGGCAGGAGTTCTATCTCTTCTCCTTTAAATAAATCCAGCTCCCTTCACTCCTTATCTCAAAACTCTCACCACCACCTGTGTAGCAGTGGTCCACTTTATGCTTTGAATGTTATAACCCTTGCTGCTCTGCCACTGCGAATTGTTTTCCTGTTGGTGGTGGTGCTGGGATTGAACTCAGGGCCTTATACATGCAAGGCAGGTGGTGCACACCTGTGATCCCAGTGGCTCGGGAGGCTGAGGCAGAAGGATCGTGAGTTCAAAGTCAGCTTCAGCAAAAAAAGCAAGTCACTAAGCATCTCTAAATAAAAAATCTAAATAAAAATTAGATTTTGTCTCTAAATAAAAAACAAAATAGGGCTGGCTTAAGGTCCTTGCTTAGCATATGAATGGTCATTTTAAGTGACGGCTGCCACCTTGAAAAGTTTTTCACTTTCCTGACCAAGGGCCTTTCCGAGAAAGGCTCACCACTCCCTCAGACCAACCTAACCCTTCACTGCCGGCATTCTTTTTTTTTTTTTTTTATTAGTTGCTCAAAACATTACAATGATCTTTACATATCATACATATGATTCAAATGGAGTACGTAATTCTTTCCTACCCAAGGGCGATCACCACTCCCTCATACCAACCCCACTTATAACCCCTGGCATTGGGACCCTCCCAGATGGTCCTTATTTGTCAGCTCTGATGAATAAACTTTCATGTGTATCTCTGCCTGGTCTCTGTCTTTCATTTTTCACTTTCCCGTCTCCCGTCCCTCGCCTTCCTTTTCAACTGGGGAGGTGGCTCTGTGGTCGAGTGCCCCAGACTTCAATACCCTGTACCCCCCACTGGGAAAAAAAAAAAAAACCTCAGACTAAAGGACACAACCAATAGCCTTGGCACTTTGTCAATGCCTGTTTAACATAGATTTGGATCAATGCTAATACTGTAACAGTGGTCCACTTTCTGCTTTGAATACAGCCCTTGATGCTCTGCCACTGTGACTGATTTTTTCAATAATGTTTTTTCTCTTCCTCTCCCTGCTCCTCCCAAATCTCTCCCCCTCTCTAATTTCAGTGAAAGCAGGATTACATTTTTTTCCCCATCCTAGGCAGAGGGGTCTGTCCTCAAGTACACACCACCACAGAAACAAAGTACCCCAGACTTTGGGGATTGAAAGATATGGAAAATGAATTCAAAGACATTTTCCCTAAGCTTTTGTCTCACACTTGACCAGCACATGACCCCCCCTTCAAAAAAAATGGGTCACCTGACCCCAATACAATAAGCCCTAGGAAATTTCCCATTGGAATTCCTGTCCCACCCTAATGCATGAGCAGGATGCAAATACAATGAACCCCAGAAATTGTCCTCCTTTCCCACCCTGAACAAAGCCTATATAACCCAGACCCTTGCTTTAGACCACAGCCATTTTCTGCCCTGAAAATGAGACACACCAAGGTTTTACCAGTTGACTTCACTGCTGACTCTTGAATAAAGAAAAGCCTGCTGATCCAAGGTTTGCTTCCCATCTCCCTCCTGCATCCTGTGTGTGTCCTTTGTGCTCAAAGGGATGGCATCAGAAGATAGCAGAGATGCCTGGCATGGTGGTGCATGCCTGCAATCCCAGCAGCTCAGAAGCCAGACTTGGCAAAGGCTAGGCGCTCAGTAACTATGACTACCTCTCAAATTAACAAGTGAATTAAAACTCCAGACAGAAAACATGAGGAATGTAGCCTTTCAGTCACCTCTTTAAAAGCTCCCTTTCTCCTGATGGGCAGAATCACAGCCTCTGGGACAGAAGTCCCATGTGTTTGTCCTTTGCTAGCAAAACAAAAAAACTTTCTCTGTCCTTCTCAAAACTGTGTCCTCATTACTGGTTTGGCATTGAGGACAAGGACCAAAATCTTGGCAACAATACCACAAAACAATATAAGCCGCTGTTCTAGCAAACCCAAAGTGGTTTTCCTACTCTGTGGCCCCCTTCTGCATCTCAGGAGTTTTCTCTCTTCTTGTAATGGAAATTTGGTCCTTGTCCCCAACGTCAATTCATGCCAATTTAATAATGGGACACGGTTTTGAGAAAAAAGAAAAAGAAGATTTATTGCTTTCCTAGCAAAGGAGAAACTGTGATTCTGCCCCTCAGGAAGAACAGGGGACATTTTAAAGGAGCTATTCAAAGGCTACATTTGAGGTATGCCCTGAAAGTAGCTGTGCCCTGATGGTGTGTCAGAATTCACTTGTTAATTTGGAATGTTTTAACTCTCAAGGTCCTCTGGCAGACATCTCCTTCCTCTGGAGCATGAATAACTGAAGGCAATTTTAACTTTTGTCCCTAGGTTAGGGGACAAGAAGAAAGGGGAGAGGGAGAAAAGGAAAAGAAAAACACATCTCTTCAAAAATAAGCCCTTGCTGGGAGCAGTAGCACACATCCCAGCAGCTTGGGAGGCTGGGGCAGGAGGATCACAAGTTCAAAGCTAGCCTCAGCAAAAAGCAAGGTGCTAAGCAATTCAGTGAGACCCTGTCTCTAAATAAAATTCAAAAAAGGGTTGGAAATGTGGCTCCATAGCTGAGTGTCCCTGAGTTCAATCCACAGTACCCCCCTAATAAATAAATAAATAGTTTTAAATATAAGCCCTTATTCAAATAGCCATCATTCAGAGCTATATTCAAAAGGTGAAGTGGACCACTGTTACATTCTCAAGTAAATACTAGTCTGTTTTCTTTTCTCTTCCATTATTGTCCATGCATTTCATTCTTCATATTTGCAAGACAAGAACCCAGAAGAAAATTGGTGACATAGGGAATGTCAATGAGCCAATGAAGAACTGTAAAGGATTTTGCAATCTAAGAGATAAAGCACGCCCCTGATCTCTCAAGACTGTCATTTAAGGAAACCCTCAATTCTTATGTACCTAATGATCAATCTTTTGGCCTGAACAGGAGCGTATGTTTCCCACATAAGCAATAAGAGAATTGTTGTAAAATCTCAAATCTCAAATTTCATGACTTTTTTTTTTCTTGTGCCAGAAATTGAACTCAGGGGCACTTGGCCACTGAGCCACATCCCCAGCCCTATTTTGTATTTTATTTAGACAGGGTCTCATTGAGTTGCTTACACCTCGCCATTCCTGCTGAGGCTGACTTTGAACTGGTAATCCTCCTGTCTCAGCCTCCTGAGCCACTGGGATTAGAGGCATGTGTCACTGCACTCAGCACGATTATGATTTCTTTAATACAATACATGCAAAATATTATTATAATAATCAATCAATACAAGGATGTATACTACTATTAACCATTTGTATTTGTGGTACTGAAACCAAAGTTTTGAGATTAGACTAGATTCCATGCTTTGCCAACTTCCTTCTGGGTTCTTCTCTCACAAACTTGAAGAATAAAATTCACAGACAATAAAAGAAAGGAGTAGGCCTTACTTGAGAAGAGAGAGAACTCCCACAGGTGGGAGGGGTCGACAGCAGGAAACCCATGTGGGGCTGCTAGCCTTGGCTTTCTGTGTAGAAGAAAAGAACCCCAAGGAAGGAAATCAAGAGAAAGGGGAGGTAACTACACCATACCCCAGGTTTATTCTGGGTAAACCTGTGGCAGGGATGCAGGGGAGACTGGGATCTGTCTTCCACTTACAACTTAGAGTAGATATTGAGGAGTGGGGGACATTTTTATAATCAGGCCACTGACAGGAGGTTGCCAGAGAAGGATCCTTTTGGATGGCACTTCTGTTTTTTGAGGTGGTCACTGTTCCGTGTCAACCAGTGTATTCAGGATTCCAGTCCCAGGCAACAGTTTCCTTTTTTAGCATGATGATGGAGTATTGTCTAGAGCTGAGTCAGATGACTGTGAGGTGACTCTTGTTCAAAGGTGAAGGATGGTTCAAAAATGGCATTGTCTGTATCAAGTGCGACCTAACATTCCTGCCTCTGTCTTTTCCTTTGATAAGAAAGCAGTGATGGGAGAAGGGCACCATGCATCCTAAACTGCTTCCCAGTGGGAGGGGGCATGGTTCAGAATTCTTGTAGGCACCATATTAAGCAGTTCTAGTGGAGCTCAGCAGGGGATGTTCTGGATTCTGGTGAGCAGTGGCATGGATGTTCCTCTGTAAAAAGGAGGAGAAAGCCAGAACAGGGAGGACCAATGGCAAGGCCAATGATTAGAGAGAATCGAGAAAAGGGGGTAGGCCAGTTCCTGTCCAGTGGGCAAGTAAAGAGATGAAGACTTATCTTCCAACCAGTGTGATGACGCGCGCCTGTAATCCCAGCAGCTCAGGAGGCTGAGACAGGAGGATCCCAAGTTCAAAGCCAGTCTCAGCAATGGCAAGGTGCTAAGCAACTCAGTGAGACCCTGTCTCTAAATAAAATACAAAATAGGGCTGGGGGTGTGGCTCAGTGGTTGAGTGTCCCTGAATTCAATCACCAGTACACTCCTCCCCCCAAAAAATCTTTCCATATAGAAAGAAGATTCCCTGACTAGAGTCAAGGTGGGCAAAGAGGTGATAGAAGAAAACTCCCATTAGCTGGAGGCAGGGTATTGTAGGGAAATTTTAATATGAGTGTGGTGAGTGGCCATTATGGGCTAGGAGGCTTCCCACTCTGTTGAAAGATGATGTGAGAACAGCACCTTGCAAGCTCTATTTAGCCTGCAAGCCATTTCCATAGGCCTTTTTTAAATATCCAGGCCTGAAAAAGAAGGCACACTGCCAACAGGATACATCAGTGGATGCAGATCACAAGCAAATGTTAATGACATTGAGTACATACACTGACTCAGAGTGCTTATGACCTTGACTACATACTAAAAACAGCCTGCTGGAAGTCTCCAGAGGGAGCCAAACATTGGCCATTTGGGGCCTGCCCAAGGATCCACCCCTTTAGGATTCCTCCCAGTGCAACCTAGCATGTGAAGTCTTCCACAATGATCCCTTAGCAGTGAGGGCAGAGCCCTGCATCCGCAGACCACAACAGCAATATAAGCTGCAACAACATACAACTAGGAGGAACACACCACCCCTTATTGTCACCAAGAGCCACCTCCAGGTGGTGCCTAAACCAGCCCACCATTCCCACAAAGGATCACCACCAGTAGCTGCTGTATGGCTGTTTCTTCAGAAGTCACATGTGCCAAAGCCATACTAATGTTCTTGTGGTGATCTGACATGTATACACAACATTCAGTACCAAGCATGGCAAACCCCCGCCTCCGCTGCGTTGCTGTTAACAAACCAAGTGCCATGCGAATTTGCAGCACAACTTTATGGATTTCGTGCATTTATTTATTTACCAGAGAGAGCCTAGTTTGTATGATTTAAGGCTCGGGCTGGATGCTCACTAATCCACAGGTTCTGTATCCTGTCTAAACACCGCAGTAGTGGGCCCCTTAGCTCTACATTTTTAGCTGGGATCCAGGCCATTCCATCCCAAATACAGTACCCAAACATGAGTAAGAGGCACTAAGTTGTTCTCTGACTGACGTCCCAGTAGGTGCCTTAGTTTCATCCCATGTTGAAGTAGCAGCAAAAGCCTCTTCCAGCCATGTCAATTGTGAAGGGATGTGGTTTGAATTACCAGGGCAGTTCAGCAGGAGAACCCATGGGCCTTTGGGTGCATACCCGGCAGGCAGAGGTGTTTGCTACTCTGGCATAGCTGTGTGCCCAGTTCACAATGGTGTTGGGAGGACACACCTACATAAGACAGGACAAAGCAGTTACAGGTAAAGTCATGTCCACCTGTGAGAATGCATGCCAGCTTTGCATCCCTGGAAATCACAGTGGCCGCCCACTTCCCTGGGTGTGACACCACACTTGTACAGTGTGGACCTGAACTTCAGCAGGCCCTATGTGCACCAGCACCTGGGAATCCATCACTGGCCAGAGGGAAATATCAAAAGTGTCCTTCACAATCTGTTTTCCATTTGCAGAACACAGCCAAGTCACAGGTATGGGGGTGCTTTCACTAGGCACCCATGGCATCATAAGGAGCTCACTCTCCAAACCTTTTTCCCATGGGGCTAACAGGGCTACCCAGTGGAGGTGGGGGCCTTTATTGTCCAGGGCCATGTCCACTCCACAGTTGATCCTGATTCAATCCAGTGGGAGTAGGCAAGAGAACACGCCCTCGATTCCCAAACCCAGGCTTAAACACAACATGTCACCCCAATCTGTTACCTGGATCTGTATAGGGTTGCTGGGTGTGAGCAAAGCCACCACAGAGCTGGTCCCCCTCACCAGAGATGCTCAACCTGAGCTCTCAAAACTGCCCACAAATGCTGTCTCCACCTCTTCATGGAGGTGGGTGGGCTGCAGTTCTAGGTCCTTGCTTAAGCAGGACATTATACCTCTCTATCATGCCCTCAGTCTGCGGGTGGTATGGGCCTGGCAGCCTCCACTTAATCTGGAACTGAGTTGCCATTGCTGCACATCCTGACCTGTTCAGTGAGTCCCTTGATCACTTAATATTGTGATGTATAGCAACAGCAGTCGAATCAGAAGAAGTCCCTTACCCAAGAGGGCTGCTCCCCTTCCTTGAAGGGCAATGGCTCTTTTGGCTTACATTTATAAGCAGGATCTGGTGCTTTCTCAGTTGTATACCGCACTGGCCCTAGAATCTGTTGGTATTCAAGGGTCAAGGGACTAGTAGACAAGGCACTCCTTTGTCCCAAATATGCCCCCCATTTTGCCAGAGTAGGTATGTGGGCTACCCCTGTCCTCAGAGTGACTGCTCAAGTTCATACCCATCCTGTCCCAGGATACGTGGTGCATACCAAAACTTCAGCAGCACCTGTGATGGTCTCTGAGGCCACAGAGCTGAAGCATAGGTACTAGCTGGGGTGCAATAAGGCTCTGCACTCCTCCACAACTGTGGCCAGAAGTCTACTGTTCTTACAGCTGTTCACACCATTGCCACAGGTCCCACCCCATACCCTGCTGGGTTGCATGAACATCCAGCTTGAAAGGCAGATCCAGATACACCATCTGCAGGGCTTGAGTTTTCTTAATAGCTGGTCCCCTGAGTGGCCCAAAAGTCCTGTTCACCTGCTTCAGTCCAATCCCACCATGTCCCTTTCCTCATCAGGGCATACAGAGGAAAAAAAAAACTGGGCCAAATTCGTAGCAAAAGCCCATGAATATCCCAACAAGCCCACATAGACCTGCAGTTTTGCAACCATTGCCTGTCCTAGATATGCCTGGATTTTATCAATAACAGCTTCTAGAACAACTTTTGTCTTAACCTGACCAAACAACATCTAAGAACTTGACCAACAAGCCAGGACCCTGCACCTTAACAGTATTTACTGCCCAGCCATTGATCTCCAAATGGGCCACTAATGGCAGGGTTACAAGCTCTAAATCTGCAAGAGAGTCAGAAGTCAATCAATATAATCAATCACCATAATTAAACATGTGTACATGGGCGGCTGAGTCCACCAGGCCAAGTCACTTATCACCAAACCATGGCATGTTCGGGCTATGTAAATAACTTTGTGGCAACACTTGAAATGTCCACTGCTATCTTCCCATGTAAAAGCAAACTGCTCCTGGCTCTCCAGGGCAAGAACAATAGAGAAGAAAACATTAGCCAGGTCCAACACATAGCTTTATGTGCCTGGCTGCAAGGTCGATTGGCCCATGAGATCATGCCCTGGGGAAGTGCTGCATGCATGGAAGGCACCACTGTATTCAGTTCTCCACAACATACAGTCCTTCTCCACGTGCCCTCAGGCTTCTTCACTGGACACATTATGGAGTTAAAGGGGCTCCGGGTGGGTCAAATTATGCCCACCTTCTCCAGTTCCGGGATAGCAGCTCCAATTTCTGCACATCCCCCTGGGTGGTGGTACTGCCTCATCATCACTGTCCCCCAGGGGTGTGGCAGGACCTGGGCCAGGTGTTTTGCATATCCTCTCATAACCCCCTTCACAACTCACACACACAGATGAAACTCCCCCACCATGGTCTGCAGCCACTGTCCTTGAAGCATATCTACACCAAATTACTCTGGTATAGGAGACACTTAATCGTGTGTGCTTGTGGGGGAAAATGACCTATCCCCATCAGTAAGGATACTACCTTTAACTTGATTGTTGGTCCCCCATAGCCATCAGTATGGACATATGGGCCCAAGAACTTCTCAGGGTTGCACACACCAGGCTGCACTCAGCTCCAGTGTCCACCAGGGCCAATACCCTCTCTACACTGGGGACCAGTGGATAGCAAGCTCCACATGTGATCATGCACTGGGAACTGCAGCATTCAGGGAAGGCACCACTGTATTCAGTTCTCCATAATATACAGTCATTCAGGATGGGCACCTTAGTCACCTCATTTCTCCTAGAAGCAGCCAAATAGTCTTTCAGTTGTACAGGTCAGGCTTCTTGGGATACTAATTTACCTGTGCCCACTCTGATGAGTTGCTGCTCCGGGAGTAGTTGCTTCTGCAGCTCCAGAAGGACCACATTAGGCTGGTTGTCATCTACCCCTGCTGCCAGATCAGTCCTCATCTCATGCAAGACACTCTGATGGCCCTTTCTTCCTTTGTCTTGCATACAGGCCCTCTCCTGTGCACATTTTTGGACTGCTGTCTGCTCTCAGCTTCTCCCAGGCTAGCCATCATGGTAGTAACCTCATTTAATGGGGCGACCAACATATGGGTCTAAAATAGCCATTGAGGACCCAATGTTGCAGGGGGAGCAGGCTGCAGAACCAAGTCTCTCATGCCACTGGTAAATCTTCCATCACCTGGCCCCGTGAATTCAGATTAAACATCACCTGACACATATCAAGCTCTTGTTGAATCTGCTCCAAATCCGCACAGCATTGCCATTTACCCACAGTTCTGGCAGTTCTCCAGGTCAGTCCACACTGTTCATGCAGCTGCATAAAGCAAACTATCAGGCAGTGATGATGGTCTCCATATCTTCAATGTTTCTACAGTTGCTGTCTCAGGATTCTAAGTGGGTGGTGATGGATGCTGGATGCTCCATCTATGGAGAGCAAACAATGCTGTCAAGTCCGAGGTCCCACAGTCACAAAGTCCATGTTGCCAAGGGCTCCCCAGGTTCCTGGCAAAACATCTTACCCAAGCCCACTAATGCTGCCTGGGTGTGTGACTGACATGTGGTATGTTCTGTAACATTCAGTTGCCCCATTGCTGACCCCCAGGGGCCCAGGGCTGCTCATGTTTTATCTCTTGCTGCATGTAGAGTGTGCTCACCACGAGGGCTTCTCCACAGGCTCCTCTTCAGACTCCACCTTCCCCTCAGAGTCATGGATTGGCCTCTCCCCTTCATTACTGAAGTGTTAATGTGTTGCTCAAGGTTTCCTATTTCTCTTGGAGGATGTGGAACTGGACAGCATCCCGCAGAACCTAATGCATGTTTGCATTCAGAGTACTGAGAAAAATCCACCCCAGGGGTCCTGCTGTTTCCCAGGCAGCACTATTTTGTAAGCAGGAACTCAGTTCTTGCAAAGCCTCCTCTATAATCACAGGTGAACCATCCTCTCCATCCCAACTCTCCACAGGAGCCCATGTCAATAGGACTCTGGTGACCTGTGCCAAATGTCACAGATCCCCCCATCTGCTGGGTCAATGCATCTCTCATCTGAAACATCCTGCCAACTACATCAATTAGGCTAAGGCTGAAGCAGAGACTCAAGCCAGGGAAGCAGGGTTTGGGCCTCCAGCAGTTCAGAGAAGATGCAAGATGTCTCTCTCTCTCTCTCTCTCTCTCTCTCTCTCTCTCTCTCTCTATATATATATATATATATATATA
>NW_026003318.1:624406-641569 GCF_001458135.2 Marmota marmota marmota | reverse complement strand
AGATGTGTATAAGAGACAGTATATATATATATATATAAATCAAGATGATTCCAGATCTTATCCTTCCTGATTTTGGCTGTTTTGAAGGGAAAGCCTGAGCTATAGAAAAGAAGGCAGTCTTCCACGGCAGCCATGTGTGGTAGGAAGGTGATGGGTACCCTGAGTATAAATGAGAATGTTCTGGTAGCCACAGGAATAAAGTTAAAACAGGTGAAATCGATTTTAATTTATTCAGTGGAATGTGTGCAAAGTATTGTTTATTTAAATATGTGTTGAATTCAATGAAGTATACTTTTTATTAATGTAGTACATTTTAAATGTTTTAATTAATTAATTAATTTAATTAGGTATATGTGACAGCAGAATGCATTTTGATTCATTGTACACAATTGCAACATAATTTTTCATTTCTCTGATTGTACATGATGTAGTGAGTGAGTAAATTTATTTGTTGCAAATGATTTTAGAAAAATATTTTTTATGATTCATCAAATACTTAGGAATGACAACTTAGAAGTGACCTTAATACATAAGAGGTGGGGTGACTTATAGGAAACACTAATTTATGTAATACAATGTAAAATACCTATATAAATATTGTAGTTTCCACCTAATTTTTTCAGGTGTTGATGGGCCTTTATTTTATTCATTTATTTATATGCAGTCCTGAGAATCAAATCCAGTGCCTCACACATGCTAGGCTAGTGCTCTACCACTGAGCCACAACCTCAGCCCCTCCACCTAATTTTTGAAAGGTAGAAAAAGATGCTGTTATTTGAAAGTACCTATTTCCTTCATTGGCCGACTTCTTTTTTCTAGATTATTTTTCACATTTTTTTTTAGTGGTGCATTATAGTTGTACCTAAGGATGGGATTTGTTGTTACATATTCATGTATGTACATAATGTAACAATATAGCATGGCTGATCCCACTGCCCCCAAATCACTTCCCCCTCCTTGGTTCCATTTCTCTACTGATCTTATTTTTATTTTCATGTGACCCTGCCACACACACCTTTCTTTTTCTTTTCCCTCTCCAGTTTACACATATAAGAAAAAACATGACCCTTGACCTTCTGAGTTTGGCTTATTTTGCTTAGCGTAATGTTCTCAAGTACCATTTACTTTCCTACAAATGACAAAATTTCATTCTTCTCTATGGCTGAATAAAATATCATTGTGTATGTATACCACTTATTTGTGTGTGTGTGTGTGTGTGTGTGTGTGTGTGTGTGTGTGGTGCTGGGGACTGAATCCAGGGCCTTGTGCATGTGAGCCAAGCACTCTACCAACTGAGCTATATCCCCGGCCCCTTCTACACCACATTAAAAAAATATGTAGTTGAAGTTGGACAGAATTCCTTTATTTCTTTATTTGTTGGTTTGTTTATTTATATGCAGTGTTGAGAATCAAACCCAGTGCCTCAAACATGCTAGGCAAGTGCTCTACCACTGAGCTACATCCCCAGCCCTACCAAGTTTTCTTTATCCATTCATTGGGCGATGGACACCTGGGTTGGTTCTGGAGTTTGGGTATTGTGAGTTGTGCTGCTATAAACATAAGGGTGCATGGACAGCTATAGTCTGATGACTTTAATTCCTCAGGATAAATACCGAGGAGTAGTACAGTTGGATCATATGGCAGTTCCATTCCTGGTCTGTTGAGGAACCTCCACACCCGATCCCACAACAATGTAAGTGTTCCTTTTTCTCCACATCAACTCTCGCATTTATTCTGAGTCTATCTGCTCCTGAGGTCAGAAACCACCTATTCCAACAGTAGTGGGCATTGGTTCACTGCCAGATGCTGTCTCACAGGTCCTGACCTGGTCGGGAGACGTGGGTGCAAACCTGCTGGAGTCCCACGTGGTGGGGAACAGGAGCTGCAGCCTGGAGGGCGGCACTCCAGATGAAGCAGAAAGCTGGGGGGCTGCCCTCTGAGAATCAGGGCGGGTCAGAAGCACCTGGCCTAGCAAGGTTCCAGGACTGAGGATGCCAAGGTTGAGGTGGTGATGGACCCACGGTTCCTTTGCCACCCCCAGAACAAAATGTTGTGGTTCCAGCACTTCCCATGTCTCCAGGGGCATCCTGTGGAGACCTTCCCAACAAGCTGACCTGTTCCAGCCTGATGCACCCCTGGACATGCAGTACAAGAACCTGGAGGAAGTTCTGCTTGATGCTGGCTGCATTCTGCCCTTGCTCGCCCCTATGAACATATCAGCTGACAGAAATAACACCTGGCTTAGCTGCCACCTACTTCTGCTCAGTACCTGGTGGATAATACACCTGAATGAATTAGGAAAACCTTGGCCTCAGCCTGCCCCTGGGGCACACAACCTATGATCCAGAGAGAAGCTGCTCAACTCAGTCCATGAATGCACCTCATCCAAGAGGCACTCGTGTGTGTGTGTGTGTGCGTGTGCGTGCGTGTGTGTGTGTGTGTGTGTGTGGGTGGGTGGGTGCGCGCACTACTGGTGAGGAACACAAGGCTTCAAATGTGTTGCAGGAGTCTGCCACTGAGCTGCACCTCAAGCCCAGATGATGGGACTTTTGCCCAGCTCCAACCACCATCCACACATACTCACACCTGAGCACTCACTTTCATGACAGAATCAGGGGGAGAAAAAGACCCAATTGTTGATGCCTCCCAGTGGCGCACACGTGGAGACACAGACACCAGATGCAGAGGGCTGTGGAACCCCAAATACACATGATGAGAAAATACCGCCACCACAACAGCTCCTTCAGTGAAAAAGTGCAGCACAAGAAACTTTAGAACAAGCATGATAGAGCCCCAAACAGCACTAAAGACAAAACCACTGCTGATATCAGCCTTCGCAGAAGACCTAAGGGCCAGAGGACATGGATGGTGTATTTCAAGTCCTGAAATAAAACAAGTGCCATCAAAGATTACTATACCCAGCAGTGGTAGACTGCACAGTCAAAGGAGAAATAAAGACCTCCCAAGATATGCTCCCACCAAAGGAATTCATGAACACACACTAGCATTGCAAAGGAAGCTGAAGTGAATCCCATACCTGGGAGTGGAAGAAGATAGACTACCAAAACAAGAATGTGAGAAAGAATAAATCCCAATACAAGAGCACACATTTAATTGAGACTAGGGAAGAATCAGACATGATCAATCAGTATGCATCAAACCACAGAGATGAATAAGACAGGAAGAAGTAACAAAGGACATACAAAAAATGAGAAGAAAATCAACAAAATGACAAACCCGTGCCTTTTAATAATTGAATATAAGTTGCTAGTTCTCCACTTAAAGACATCTATCTACTGCTTGAATGAATAAAAAACAAGACCCCAAAATATACTGCCTCAAGAACCTAACCTCTCCTGTAAAGATACACACAGAGTGACAGAGAATGGAAATGACAAGTCCAGCTAAGGGAGGCTGAGTCATAGAGTTGATATGAGAGAGTCAGGGCCTATCAAGACTGTGAGTGGATAAAGTAGAAAACATGATAATTTGTTAAGATTTTGACTACCAAAGAAAGAAAACCAGTGACATATGATCTGTTATTTTTAAGATATAAAAAGTGTTTCTTGTTTACCATGAAGATTCACACAATTTCCACCCAGGTTATCATTGAAAACCACAATTTTCCCTCCTTGCAATTGGCATCTCAGCAGTACTTTGTTTCTTTGATTGCACACTTCATGGCTATTCAATCATGCAGACCCCATGTCCATTGACCCAGCTGCCTGTCACTGGGCTGTCATCCACACAGTGATGCTACTCAGTGCTGTGGAGCGGTCTCCAGACATGTGTGAGTCCCTGAGTACAGAGAATGACTTAGAGGCCTGCACTCTTTCATGTGCACCAGGGAGAAGCTGCTCCTCTCCTTCACCTGCTTCTCACATGTGCCCCTGGCGTCACCATCAGCACAACGTCTGCTGGGTGAGGGGTGAACATAAATGTGCACATCTATTATTTCCACGTGGCTCCTTTGGATGCTACCTCTTCTTCCAGCATGATGGAAAGGCTGCCCCTGTCCTGGATCAGGATATGGTTCCTGAAGTGTTACTCATCTGTGTATCCAAGGTTATTGACAGGCTCTGTGNATATATATATATATATATATATATATATATATATATATATATATATATATATACCTTGTTTATACTCACCAGTATGTTTGTTCTTATATTTGAAGGTATTAAGATCAGCTAAAGGCTTTTGCATATTTTTCACATTCATAAGACTTCAATGCAGTGTGAATTTGTGTATAATTCAAAACTGATAAGAATGAGTGAAACGTTTCCCATGTTGCTTCCATTTACAGGGTTTCTCGGCAGTATGTGTGCATTTATGCACTTGAAGGTGAGAAGTACCGAAAGCTTTTCCAGATTGTTTCTATTCATACAGACTCTCTCCAGTATGAGTGCTCTGGTGTTTTAAAATTGAATTGGAATAAGAAAAGATTGTACCACATTGTCTACAGTCATGAGGCCTCTCCCCAGTATGAGTTTGTTCATGTACGTGAAGATAAGCACATCTAGTACAGGCTTTACCACACTATTTACCTTCACTGAGCTCTTCTTCAGTATAAATGTTTCTATGTACATAAATCCCACAGGAATATGTGAAGGCTTCCCACATTGCATACATCCATAAAGTTTTTCTTCAAAATGAGTTTTTTCATGTATTTGAAAATAAGCCAAACTTCTGAAGGCTTTACCACACCATTTCCCTCAGGGCTTTTCTCGACTATGAGATTTTTCATGTATTTGAAAAAAAGAAAAAAGAAAAAAAAAATGAAAATTCAATACATTATTTACATTCATAGACCTTCTCTCAAGTGTGAGTCTGTTCAGGCACATGAAGATAAGTGGAACAACTAAAGGTTTCACAATATTTACGTACATGGGGTTTCTCTCCAGTGTGAGAATTTTCATGGGACAGGAAGTTACAGGATGAAGCAAAGGCTTTGCCATATTGTTTACACTCATCGGGCTTCTCATCAGTATGAATTCATTTATGTATTTGAAGGTAAGAGGAAGTACAGAAGCCTTTTCTACATTTTTTTACATTCATAAGGCTTCTCTCCAGAATGAGTTTGTTTATGTCTTTGAAGGGAAGGGGACCAGGAGAAGGCTTTCCCACATTGTTTACATTCATAGGGTTTTTCTCCAGTGTGAATTTGATTATGTCTCTGAAAGGAAGAGGACCGGGGGAAGGCTTTCCCACATTTTTTACATTCTTAGGGCTTCCTTCCTGAATGAGTGTGTTCATGTGAATGAAGAAGATTGGATGAAGCAAAAGCTTTCCCACATTGTTTACATTCATAGGGCTTCTCTCCAGAATGAGTTTGTTTACGTATTTGAAAGGAAGAGGACCAGGAGAAGGCTTTCCCACACTGCCTACATACATAGGGCTTCTCTCTAGTATGAGTTCGTTCATGTTTTTGAAGGTAAGAGGACCAGGGGAAGGCTTTCCCACACTGTTTACATTCATAGGGCTTCTCTCCAGTATGAATTAGATTATGTTGTTGAAGGGAAGAGGAAGTAGTGAAGGCTTTTGCACATTGCTTACATTCATAGGGCTTCTTTCCTGTATGAATTTGTTCATGTAAGCGAAGGCGACTGGATGAAGCAAAGGCTTTCCCACACTGCTTACATTCATAGGGCTTTTCCCCTGTATGAGTTCGTTTATGTAAATGAAGTTTAAAGGAACTAGTGAAGGCATTTCCACATTGTTTACATTCATAGGGCTTCTCTCCAGTATGAATTAGATTATGTCTTCGAAGGGAAGAGGAAGTACAGAAGGCTTTACTACATTGTTTACACTCATAGGGCTTCTTTTCTGTATGATTTTGTTCATGTGAGTGAAGAAGACAGGAAGTAGCAAAGGCTTTTCCACATTGTTCACACTGATGAGGATTCTCTGCATTATGGGTTCTTTCATGTTTTTGAAAGGAACTGGAGCAAGTGAAGGCTTTTCCATGTTGTTCACATCCAGATGGCTGCTCGCTAGTATGAGATTGTTGACACTTTTGAAAACACCTGGAACAACTTAACTCTCTTCCACATGTCAAACATTCATAAGGCCCATTGAGAGTGTGCATTTGTCTTTGAACATTTGTGAGAGAAATGAAGGATCTTCTGTTCTGTTTATATTCACATTGCTTCCCTCCACATTCCTCACTTTTATATTGTTTGTTTGAAGAGTGAGGTATGATCAGCCTAGTAAGGAAAAAAATAGTATATGAAGACCTGTCCACACACACTGCTTTTACATGAACTTTCTAGAAGAAATGTCCTTTTAAGCGTTAGATTTGGAATCACCCTACAAATTTTTTCACACTGAGTACCTTTTTAAATATTTACAAAGGCTACCATATGACTTTTGTTAAAAAAAGTTTATAAGCACAATTTATGACTCATTAATACTTTTGCATTTATTAATACACATTGGACTTACACTATTACCAAGGTCAGGGAAAGTACTCATTTTCTGTCATGTCTATACTATTTGAAAGTCAAAATCACAATTACTTTGCAACACTGGTTCTCCATCGCTACTACTAAAAGCAGTTTGTGAGCACTATTAACAAATCAATTATTTTGAAAACACTAAACATATATCTTACATTAAAGTTTATATTTTTGTTTAAAAAATAAATATGTCTCATATCATGCTTATTTTCATTGCTTGCTTGTAAAATTACAGGACATGCTAGGATTCTCTCAAGACACTCTGTTCTCTCTTATGAGTACAAATTACCTTATATGGCTCCAAGGATTTATGTTCTGATCTTCAACATTCTGTTCCTCCCATCTGACTCCTAAAATGTAGACCAAGAACAATAATTATAAATCACTATGATTTCAGAATGCATTACAGGATTTACAACTTGTAACTGTAATGCACCAATAAAAAAATCAGAAAACTAAAAACAGAATTAGTGTGTTTATGCTGCAGACTGCAATGATATTAGGCCCAATCTATTCCCCTAATACTCCCTTTCCACATTCCAAATTCATGAGAGAAAACATCTCCCTTGTGGGGAGTGCTCTGTCTTTGATTATGTAAAAGTGCTCTGTCTTTGATTATTTAATGAAACATCATCCTTACCTACAGAAGCCAGGTTTCTAAGAACTTCCTGCATCACATCTCTGTAGAGATTCTTCTGGGAAGAATCCAGTAGAGCCCACTCCTCTTGGGTGAAGTTCACAGCCACATCCTCAAAAAACACTGAGGTCTAAAATATTCCACAAAAATGTAGTGCAGACCAGGAGAGATTGACAACATGAGGGCTCTATTCTATACATGTGAGATATTCTCATGATTTTGTGGTCCAAATAGTTAGTCCATAATTTGGTCATTAAAACTTGTATTCTCTGTCTGCACTCACTCCTTCAAACAGAATCATTCCAATATAAGAACTGAACCATCCAGAAAACCATCAGCAGAGCAAAAACACCTTTCTCATCATGAAGTCCAGGGAATAAGGTATGTTCCTGGGGGAAGCCTAAGGTCTATGTAGGGTGAATGTCTAATATATAGAATACTAAAGCCCTACTACTTTATGATCAGAAGAGAGCTAATATTAGTCCTCCTAACAGTACATATCCTTACAAATACCTGCTGACCATGTTGTACTTTAGTTGATAGAGGAAGCTAAGGATTTGGGAAGGATCATATCAAACTGAGCAATTACATTGAGTCAGTACTTAAGACTGTAGGAAAGCAGCATGGTGGTATTTACTGAGTAATTTCTTTCCTTCGGAAATCCTGTTATTTTTTTTCCCACTCTTATATTAGAACCTCAAGGATCAAAATATCCCCACCCCTAAAAAAAAGAAAACAATCTTCTGAGCAAAGGAGAAGAATGGAGGACCAATGACAATGCTGACCCACAGAAGGGAATGATGTTCCTCAAGAGGCCAGGATCAGACCAGGCACGGTGGCACACACCTGTAACCCCAGTGTCTTGGGAGGCTGAGACAGGAGGATTGCAAGTTCAAAGCCAGCCTCAGCAATGGCAAGGTGTTAAGCAGCTCAGTGAAACCCTGCTCTAAATAAAATACAAAATAGGGCTGGGGATGGGGCTCAGTGGCGGAGTGCCCCTGGGTTCAATCCCTGGTACCAAAAAAAAAAAAAGGCCAGTATCACTCCAAGGGATCAGTACCACTGGGAACTGAATGGCTGGAAAACTGTGTTCACATGGACACCTGAAATCAGACCCTCACCTCACAGCACAGACATACATGAATTCCACATAGGCTAAATTCCTGAAGATGTACACCTCAACACTGGATTTAGGAATGGTGTCTGAGATATACCTTCCATGTGATTTGTGAAAGAAAAATAAGACAAATTTGATTTCACCAAAAATAGCTTTCAGTCCTGTCATTTGCAACAATGAGGCTGAAACTATGGGGACCATGCTAACAGAAATAAGCCAGGCACAGAGAGACATACTGTGGGTTCTCACTCACACAGAGAAGCTGCAAGTTGGTTTCAGAATAAGTACAAGAGTAGTTACCAAAGGTGAAGAAAAGAGGAGAGAGGGGACAGGTCAGGGCTGGGGGAGGAGGCTGGGTATACTCAGGAGTAGCCAGCAGCACTGTCCAGCAGCCAGCAGCATAGTAGGGTGACCACACTGCACAGCATGTCACTATGTATTTCAGACACCAAGAAATAATAAATGTTAGGAAATGGAAGAGCTAATGCCCCTATCATCATGATGAAATGGAACAATTAGCTCACTGCACCTCATCAATATGTGCAATTTAAAAGTGAATCACTACTGAAAAGTGAAAATTTTGTTATTTGTGGGACACCATTAACAGAATGAAAATGGTAATAAAGAACTGTAGAAAATACCTGCACAAGGAGCATATGGAGAGGTGCTGATACCTGGAAAGAATGAAGAACAAGCAGCTCACAAATCTCAACCAATCCTCACAACATAAACACACATACCTGAATATAATGAAACACCCTAAGAAATCACAATAATCTATAACATCTGAGGCTACACTGAAGGTTGTCTCCATGACAACAAAAAACAAGTCAAGAATACCTGCTCCCACCAGCAAAAGGGGTGCTAGCAGGGAAACCTAGAAGACACTCAGGTATTCCAGACCTCAGGGCAAACTCACACAGCCTCAGATACTGAGGCAAAATTAAGGACTTCACCAGGCAGATACAGGTGGGTGCAGGAAACAGACTCAGACTCCTTCACTCACAGAGACAGCAGCCACAGTCACCAAGAAGGGAGGAGACAGTGCAGCCTATGCACCCATCACCACCTCGTTTCCATCAACAGTGATCACCCAACATGTGCACATTTGACTTGTATTTCTCTCTCTCTCTCTCTCTCTCTCTCTCTGGTGCTGGGGATTGAACCCAGGGCCTTGTGCATGCAAGGCAAGCACTCTGACAACTGAGCTATGTCCCCAGCCCTGACTTGTATTTCTCAATTCCTGCTCCCTAGAGTGTCTAATGCAAGAGGTCAGGGATACTGAACGGGGTTACTTTACTGCTAACCTACGAGAAAGCCTGCTATATAGAGGGAGATCAATACCTGAGAAGTCGCAGGGCTCTAACACACACAAATACACAGTGGTCTCACACAAACCTCCTCACAGGCCCACAGCCACTCAACTTTCACAGACTGAAGTGATCAACCCCATCTCATGTGTCAGAGCAGTGGCTCCTAGACCCCAAGCCATTTCCCAAAGTTGGGGTGACCCAAACAAATTCACAATGTATGTCCACATGAAATGCTGCACCATAATGTTTAGAGCAGCAGGAAAATGATTTTCAAAACCTGTAAGCACCCAAGAGAAAGATGTGTTTCCAAGGTCAGCAGTGAAAAATTGATATAAAAATTCAATAAAAATCAATTAATAATCAAAAATCAAGTTTTGTATACATGAAATGCTGAAATGCAATTAACACAAACGTTCATTAACAATGGCATCCTAAGAATATAGAAGAATAAATAACATCACAATAATATATACATAATAAATAACCCAATAGAAAAGTATAAAGCTTATTTTCTAAACTGCAATGCTTGTTGGTATAAGCTCAAGATACAAACAAAAGAGAAGCCAAGCCATGCTCATAGACTGAAGGTTGAACATTATGAAGGTGGGGATACCCACAGAAGGACCTACAGGTTCTATTTAATGCCAATCAGAATCCTAGGTGATGATTTCTTTGTAGAAATTGAAAATACTATCTGATATTGCAAGGACACAGAATACCAGGCAACTTAGAAAAAGAGAAGAACACTTTGACGGGCACTTCTTGAGTACAAAACCTGATTCAAGTCAACAGGAACCAAGGTGCAGTCATCGCACTGGAAACACCATGCAGATGAGGAATGACAAGAGCTCCAGGGAGCAGAAGGTCAGCAAAACAGCAGTGCAGCTACTCCTCACAGAAACACGGGAAGACGAGCAGAACTGTCTGGTGTTGGAACAGCCTCAGTTTCACATAACTGCACGATGTGGCTTCAGTGAGACACAGTGGGGAGCCTTGTGGAGGTTTCCTGTCCTTGCTGCAAACCCTGGGACTTAGCGCCGTCCTGCAGACAGCAACCTGAGCCTCCAGTGAAACAGAGACACAGTCCATCACAACTCACCATAGCCTACCCATCAGGCCAACCCAGGAGCCTGTCAATGGATGAAAGGATAAAGAAAATATGGTATATATGCACCATGGAATTTTATCCAGTCATAAAGACTGAACTGGAGGACAACATGTTGAGTGAAATAAGTGAAAGCCAGAAAGTCAGATGTTGAGTATTTTCTCTGAGTGGTTGTGGCAGCTAGAGCAAAGTAAAGAAGGAATTGATGTAGAAGGGATCCCATAAAAACAGAAGATGTGTGCAGCAGAGAAAGAAGAAGGGAGGAGGGACAGACAGAAAAAGAGAGGAAGAGTGGAATGACATTGAACATGTGCATGCATGAATACGTCACAGTTATGCTTATTTACAAAGCTTTAATAATAAAAAAACTACAAATAGAAGAAAGCTTAGTAGAATAGAGGAAAGAAAAAAGGAAGAGAGTAGGTAAAAAGAGGAGTTGCTGGGGACTAAAGTGGAGCAAATTATATCCCAGCTTGCATATAATACAAAACCCAGCATTAGCTAGGCATAGTAGAGCACATCTGTAATACTAGAAACATGGGAAGCTAAGGCAGGAGGATGCAAGCTTGAGGACAGCCTCAGCAAAGTAGCAAGACCTAAACTACATGATGAGATCATCTAAAAAAAAAAATAAAATTAAAAGGGCTGGGGATATGGCTCAGTAGTAAATTGCCTCTGAGTTTAATCCTTGATAGCAAACAGAGTAAATACATAAAATAAACACCAATATTATATATAATTAATATACTAATAAAAAAGGAAAGAAAAAAGAAGTCAAAACAAAGGGTACAATTTGAGAAAATAAAAGCATAAACAATGGCTTGGGTTTGATACTCAACACCACCAAAAACATTAAAAAGGCAACATAGCTTATGAGGAGATTTTTTCCTAAAGTCTTAAAAAATGTCCAATGAATAAAAATGATCAAATAGAAAAGATTTTTTTAAAAGAATATTCCACCTTGTTCAGTTAAATATTGCCACCTTGTTCAGAATAAATACTTTGCACATTTAAGGAAAATCTGAGTCTCAAATAAGTGAGCAGATCATTTCAAATTGATAAACACAGAAAGGGCTGTTGCTGAGAGAGCACAGACAAAACAGGCTCAAGGGGCAGGCAAGGTCCCTTGCTGGATGCCCACCTGGTCCTGCTCACTGAAACACTCCATGATCACCCTCCCAGGAGACCTAGACCATGACTCCAGTCTACGAGGCTTTCAGGTTTGCACAGCACTGCACTGGGGTGGGTGGTCCTTATGCTCTGGGAGAGTTTTCCTCCTTCACAATTGTGAGAGAATGCAAAGGCAGGAATCACTGCTGACCTGGCCCTTCAGCACCAGCATCCACAGGCTGACTGTTCACCTGTCTTCAAGGAATGGGGACAGGGCTTGGGGAGAGGCAGCTCTCTAGGTGAGGCCTGTTCCAGCAGATTCCTCAGCCTGAGGGCCTCCAGATGCTCCCTTTCAGAGACTGCACTGCAAACCTCTGGCTGTCCTCTAGGAGGAGCTGAGCAAGGACCTGAAATTGCCTGTACCCTACAGGAAAGATAGTATCCTGTGTGTACCTTGGGGGAGGCCCCAGGAAAGATAGGACAGTGGCTGAAGACACAGGACACTATGAGGTGTCCAAAGGCAACCTCTGCACAAGTTATTCTGATAAGGTGTCTGTTCCTGGGGAAGATAAAGGATCTGCTATCCCATAATGATAGATGGTCACAAATAGAAAACAAATCTTTTAAAATTATCATCCATTACTCAGTGAAAAAATGATAATGCAGATACTATGCGCACTTGAATGTAGTGAGGGGACAAAGAGTTGACAATGCTGAGCACTGCAGGGGAAGCTGGAGTCTAAAAATGTGGGAGACAGGTGCATGTTGAGGGGTTTACTGCAAGCTCTAAAAGGGGGCAGGATGGAGACAGAAATGTAAATGTAAGACTCCATTTCCCAAACATGTGGAAAATGGGGTGGGGAAGATGAGTGACTGCTAGAGAAAAGGAAGGATAGTGACCCCTAGACCAATAATATTCCACACAGGAACCCCATCCCCAAGTCAGTAACCCTTGAAAATGGTTTGCCTTCATTGCACCCTCAGAGCCTAGAACTGGGGTACAGCTGCACAGAGAGGGTTCTACCAAAATGGCTGCAGACTAGGCAGCACACTGGGAACATACAACTGAACCAGCCCACACCAAAGTCTAAAGGCATCAAGGGCTGAGCTGTAGCAGCATCTGACTCAGGTCTGGGTTGGCTGACTCTGGAGCTGACAGTGGGAAGTCAGAATCCAGCCACAGCTGGTTCCCACCAGTTCTAACCATCCTACCTCCCAGAGCAGTCCTGGCCCCACACACTCACCATTTCCTGCCTTCTGAGGAGTCCTGACTTCCTTCCTGAGGACCTCATAGCAGCTGCAGGTCACAGGGAGACCGATCTGAGCCAGAGCCACTTGGGCCTCATACAGCAGAGAAGACACAGTCCTGGAGATGGATTCTGAGCTGCAGACGATAAGAGATGAAGGTCTGTGAGACTGTGGAAGGCCACCCCCTCCCTCCAGCTGCCTGCTGCCTGCCCAAGGCTCCACAAGACCCCTCTTTTACCTAGCCCACATATACACACTTTGGGGCCCTGAGTGACAGGAGATGTATCACACTCCTGGATACATAGGCCAGGAAGACAAGTGTTACAAGGAAGCAAAATTGTGACATATGCAGTCGAGGGAAGAAAGAAAGAATGTCCATGTGCTTCTGCCCCTTTCAATGCTTTATTCACTCAAATTACTCAATACAATTTCACTCTATAGGTTCTTAATCAAGAAAACGATAATCCTTAATGTTAGGTACTGCAATAAACATAATCAATTCACAGCAAACAATTCTAGATTAATTCTAAGCACTGCAAAACACACTTAATCATGACAGGCTCAACAGAGACATTCCCTCTTAATACTTCTTAATACTCAGAAGTATTAAGCCTTAGTCTTTAAGTCCAGCAGAAGTTCACTCACTCAGACCGTGGTGATTAGGTCCGGAACCAAGGCAGGCTTTTCCTGGCAGGATTGGACGACCGGTTGAGGAGAGGGTTGTAGGGAGAAGTTGCAGCTCTCACCAGGGTCCAGATGAGGTGGTAGAGTTTGAGAGCATGGTCAGGTTCTCATCAGGCTCTCCAGCTCGAGTACATCCTTGTCTTGGCTGGATGAATCCCTGTTCATCAGCTCTATTATTTATATTATTTATATTTATATTTGGGGTCTTTTTACCCCCCCTTTCAATCCTTATCAGCTACCATGGGTTTCTCAGTGACATCATTTACCCTGAGGTCAGAAACATGTGGTCTGGTGGTCTCCACCCTTATCTTCTGCCTTTCCCTCTAATCAGGTGAGAACAGCCTGCCAGGGGCTTCACTCTCTTTTATCAGGGTGAGGGGAAGTGACTTGTTTGAAGCCATACTGGAAAGTTCTATGGGTGTGCCTGGTGAAACTGCAGGTTTCAAACTGGAGTTTTTAAAATGGAGTTGCTTAGGCTCAGGCCTAAGGCCATCCTCACAACAAGACATTGGCAAAAATCCTTTTCAGGCAGAACTTCCTCCCTATAGGCAACCTGCCCCACCAGGTTTCCATTTAGGCAAAGCTGAGCTTGGCTTTACAAAGCAGGGCCCTGTTGTCTTCCTGCCCTTCTGGACACAGTCAAAAGTATGTATGATGAATTACACACTCAGTATGAAGGCAGCCAACCCTAACCTCACAGAAGATGGGTACAAGGTTATTTCAGACTGAAAAGAAGGGAGACAGGTGTCCATCAGTTGGGAAGAGGTCAGGGAAGCATGGCCAAGGCCTCCTCACAATTTAACTCTGTCAACTCATTTTCAGTCAAAAAAATAAAAAGACAATGAGGAGATACAATTATTAAATGCATGAAAAATTAGTTATATGACAATAAAAGAAATTAAAGAAAAACAAAGAGTTGAAGCAGCTCTGGTAAGATGTCTGCTTCACCCACAGCTCAGAATGAAAATCCACTTGCATAGAGAGGTAAACACAAACCCAAGTTATATATATAAAGACTGATGGTGTGGCTCAGTGGTTGAATTCCCCTGGGTACAATCCCCAGTATAAGGGGGGAAAAAAGTCTATATAATTCCTTGCATCTGAACATAATGGAATGACATTAGAAATCAACACCAAAACAAAAAACAGAAAGTTGTTACATAGTTCACAGCTACAAGTGCCTACATAAAAAAGCCAAATAGTTTTCAAATCAATAATCCAATGGTGCAACTCAAGTCCCTCAAAAAATAAGAACTAAACCAATTTCAAAACCAGTAAAAGAAAACAATATGAGAGTTGAAATCAATGACATAGAGAAAAAAATACAAAGGATCAATAAAACAAAGAATTCATTCTTTGAAAAGATGAACAATATTGAAATCCATTAGTCAAACTAATGGAAAGGAGAAAAGACTCAAATTTAACCATACTAAGCATATAAAAGAAATAACCATAGACAGCACAGAGGATCATTAGTGACTTCTTTGAAAATTAATGGTCTAATAAATTGGAAAACCAAGAAGAAATGGATATATTTTTAGACACATATGCATTACATGCAAAACTGAATCACAAGGACATATAAAACCTAAACAGTCTAAAACCCAGCAATGAGATAGAAGCATTAGTTAAAAAAAAAAGAAAGAAAGAAAGAATAAAAGGAAAACCTTCCAATTCCAATTTTCAAAAGCCCAGGACTAGATGGATTCTCAGCTGAATTCTACCAGACCTTTAAAGGATTAATACCAACATTCCTCAAATTATTCCATAAAAAGAAAGGGATGGAATACCTCCATATTAAAAGCAGATCAAGAACACATCAAGGAAAGAAAAGACCAATATACCCGATGAACTTAGATAAATATCCATAAAAAATAGATACAAATTATATTCAATGTATTAAGAAGACTATGCATCATGATAAAATTGGTTTTATCCCAGGGTAGCAGGGATGTTTTAACATACACCAGTCAGTAAAAGTAATTCAACACATAAACAGAATTAGGACAAAAGCAACCCTAGTCATCTCAATATATGCAGAGGAAGCAAGGCCATGTACAATAAACACAATTCCAACATCACAATGAATGGGAAAAAAACTGAAAGCATTTCCTCTAAAGTCAGGAATTAGAATGTCCACTCTCAAAGAAACAATCAGTGAGGTGAATGGAGAGCCTAAATTTGGGGAACAAATTTTTACCACATGCACATGAGATAGAGCACTAATCTCTAGGATATATAAAGAACTCAAAAACTTTAACACCAAAATAATAATAATAATAATAATAATAATAATAATAATAATAATAACAACAACAACAACAACAAAAACAACCCAATCAATAAATGGGCCAAGGAACTGAACAGACACTTCTCATAAGAGGATATACAAACAATCAACAAATATATGAAAAAATGTTCATCATCTCTAGCAATTAGGGAAATGCAATCAAAACTATTCTAAGATTTCTTCTCACTCCAGTCAGAATGGCAGCTATTAAGAATACAAACAACAATAAGTGTTGGAGAGGATGTGTGTGGGGGCAGGGCAGGCACACTCATATATTACTGATGAGACTGGAAAGTGGTGCAGCCAATATGGAAAGCAATATGGAGATTCCTTGGACAACTTGGAATGGAACCATCATTTGACCCAGCTATCCCACTCCTTAGTCTATAACCAAAGGACCTAAAAACAGCATACTACAGGGACACAGCCACATCAATATTTATAGCAGTACAATTCACAAGAGCTAAACTTCGGAACCAACATAGATGCCTTTCAGCTGATAAATGGATAAAGAAAATATGGCATATATACACAAGAAATACTATTCAACACTAAAAGAGAATAAAATCATGGCATTTACAGATAAATGCATGGAGCTGAAGAATATAATGCTAAGTGAAGTTAGCCAATTCCAAATAACCAAATGCTGAATGTTTTCTCTGATATAAGGAGGCTGACTCAGAATGGAGTTGTGGGAGAGCATGGGAGGAATAGATAAACTCAAGATAGAGAAAAGGGGTTGGAGGGGAAGGGAGAGGGCATGGAGGTAGGAATGATGGTGGAATGAGATGGACATCATTACCCTAAGTATATGTACGAAGACTAGAATGGTGTGATTCTACTTTGTGTACAACCAGAGACAGGAAAAATTGTGCTCTGTATATATATATGATTTGTAATGTATTCTGCTGACATATATAAAAAATTAGAATTTAAAACAATTTCAAAGTAAATAAATAAATAAATAAAATAATGTTCACTCTCACACTCTTATTCAATATGATATTAAAAATTCTAGCCAGAGGGGCTGAGATTGTGGGTCAGCGGTAGAGCGCTCGCCTAGCACAGGTGCGACCTGGGTTCAATTCTCAGCACCACATAAAAATAAAGGCATTGTGTTGTGTCCATCTACAAAAAAGATTCATATTCTTTCTTTCTCTCTCTCTCTCTCTCTCTCTCTCTCTCTCTCTCTCCCTCC
>NW_026003318.1:611795-624381 GCF_001458135.2 Marmota marmota marmota | reverse complement strand
CTTTTTTTTTTTTTTTTTTTTTAACCAGGGATTGAACCCAGGGGTGCTAAACCAGTAAGCCACATCCCCAGCTATTTTATTTTTTATTTTTTATTTTGAGACAAGGTCTCACTGAGTTGCTTAGGGCCTCGCTATCTTACTGAGGTTGTCTTGGAATTCGCGATCCTCCTGCCTCAGCCTCTCGAGCTGCTGGGGTTACAGGTATGTACCACCATGACCAGCATAAGTACTTAAACAATATATATTAATGTTTCCTTCATAATTTCTATCTTCCTTCCTTTTGTTAGAAATACAAGGATGTCAAAAGGATCAGAAGTGCCCTAGAAGTAGCTGGGCAAGGCAGCTACTTCTTTACTTCTGCAGCAGGGCAGGCTACTGAGCTGCACCAAGTCTGGAAAGCAGGCACACCTGGGTGGGCAGCCTACCTGTTTTTATCCCTAATGCAAAACTGTTCCTTGCTCAGAGAGGAGGAGCTCAGGTCACAATCCACACAGCTGATTTAAAAATGAGAACAAAATGGGAAGGTTTATAGTTACAACTGAACCACTTAGGACACTACAGCATTATGATTGGAAGACTGAGGACAAAGGGGGATTATAGCTGGGGTTGTGACCAGGTCCAGGGTCTGCATTCTTGACCACATATGGACAATTGCTGTGCATGTTGGGGAGCTCACAATGGCTACACTTTAACCATAAGGTTTTTATGGTTTTATAACTGACATTGGCTCCACCTTATCATACATAGTGAAATTTAAGTTTCAGGTTACAGTACATGTTTTTTGTAACACATTAGTAAACTCAGATTAAAGGTTTAACTTTTTCCTTTGGGTGGTACTGGGGATTGAGCCTATGCTTGATAGACAAGTACTCTACCACTAAGCTACAACCCCAGCCCTACAGTTTTAACTCTAACAGAAAAGAAACCATTAATCTTACGCCTACCTCCTTTATTTTTTCTTCTTTTCACGAGTACTTTTAAAGTCAAGTTCCAAGTCAAATTTCTTTTTCCACTCACAGGAAATGTTCACCCACATTTAAATAAAAGAACTCCACCACTACTTATGCTTCACACATATTTCAAGTCAAATCAGAAATACAGTTTTGAAGGAAGATAAAAATGTTTGTTTCTATTTTTCTTCTTCAGATAACTCAAGTGACAGAAAAACTTACATAAGAGAAAAGGCAGCAAAGTGAGAAAGAACAGGCAACACACACGTGCAGATTTACTTACCTGTGCTAGAGAGAGCCCAAGTCAGTGACACTCAGCAGATGGAGGAGGAGCATCCCTCTCAGCTCCAAGGGAAGTTCAGAGGCAGAGCAACCTGGAAGATGCAGGAGTCACACTCAATTTCAGCCTGTTTCAGGAACTGGAATGAAAGGGGTTTTCTGCCAGCCCTGAGGAGGAGTCAAGTACCGAATGGAATATGTAGTTGAGACCCTGCTTCTTGCAGAGCTGTGTGAACAGCTAAATTCACTACTCCTGGGACAAATGAGGGACAGGGACTCCACATGCCACTGGCTGCTTCACACAGACCCCAACTAAGTTCACATTCCCTGACACCTTCCTGTCAGGAAGTGAGAAACTGATGTGACTCCATTTTTAAAAATAAATAAATAACAGCAGCTTCTACCTCAAGGCCTGTCCTAAGGAAGGGGGCGTGACCATTGTACTTGGAAAAACCCACAGAGCACTCCTAAGCACATACCCACCCTGCTGAGTTGTTTGTCTGTAAATAACAAGAGAGGTCCGCAGTGCCAGGTGTCCCTGACTCAGTTAGGCTAGGTGAGGACCCATAGCAACCCCCATAGCAACCTCCAATCAGCATGAGACAGGGAAAATACCTGGAATGTCAGATGACCCCCAAGTAGTTTATGGTGGTTGACAACATGTTGGGAAACCATGTAGTTCAGCACGAATACCCCTCATGGCTTAAACCAATCAGTTCAAAGGAATCCCCCTCTTGTACTAACCAATCACCCCTACCCAACTTGTTCCCACCATTGAATGTGCTAATCAATGTTAAGAGTTGTTGTTTGATTTTCCCGCAATATGGAATGATTTTCTGTGTGATGTTGTAGTGCATAGAGTATCCCCCCAAAACCTATAAAATCTCACTGGACAAAGGACCAGGACTCACTCCCTGAGACCACTGCATTGAGAATGGTTGTGAGTCCAGGCTCAAGCTTGCAATAAATACTCTTGTGTGATTGCATCAGATTCGGCTCCTGGAGGTCTATTGGGGTCCCACAAATCTGGAATAACATCTGGGAGCTTGTCTGGGATCCCCCAGACCCCAGGACCCCCTGATCTGGAGAATCTAACACTGGTGAGTCTTGTTATTTGTGTGTCTGTTGTCTGCTTTGTTCTGACTATGGCCCGTAGAATCTGTATTCTGGGCTGGCAACTGGCCTCAGTGGACGCACTATAGGGTCGCAAGCCAGGGCTTCTGGGAAACGTCCCAGACCCCAATCTGAAGGGGATACTTCCCCAATCTGGGGTCGTCAGACCCAATCTGAGGGGGATATTACCCCAATCTGGGGTTGTCAGACCCAATCTGAGGGGGATACTCCCCCAATCTGTTTGTAATCTGTGTCTTTGTGTCTTTTTGTCTGTGTCTCTGTTAAGTATGATGGCATTGTTTTACTGTGGACAGACGCAATGTCCCAAGTTCTGATCTGCCTTAGATGTGCGGAAGTAACTTTAGCTAAATTTTAGCCTGAAAATGTCCCTAGTATACTTCTCCTGCTTCCCTGAAAGGGACCAAAAGTCAATAGAACCACCAGCTTTTCTGTTCTCACCTCTTATACCCCTTTGAGCTGTGTTTTGAAGAACTTTGATAAACTTTACTCCCGTTTGTTAAATGGGATTAGGGAAGCAATGTTTTCTTTTTTTCCCATAGTTGGCTTGAGCACACCCACTGCAGAGGGAAATGCCTTGCTGGGGATCTAAGAACTGAATATCTCCCTTTTTCTTTTTTTCAAAACCCTGTCCTCATTATTAAATTGACATTAATTGGCTTCGAGGACAGGAACCGAACTTTTTGAGAGCTGACTACTGGAAAGTTAGAAAATAAGCTAGTATGCCTGGGATCGGACCAAACCAGAGGAGCTATTCCTGTAAGTAAAAGGAAGGACTGACTCCCAGCAGCTGCCAAAGTCCTTTTGCTTTGGGGAACTCCCTCCTTCCTTCCCTGCACTGTAAGGATTACTTCAACTCTGTCAACTTAAAAAGGAGACACTGAATGCAGTAATGTGTTGATATTATAGATTGTTTCTTGGGAATGATCTTGGCTGAATGTGTGTCTAAAAGATGATGTTTTATTGTAACAATCTGGTATCTGAATGGGTTTTTGAAGCATTGAACAATCTTGCAGTTAAAAGTTGGGTTTGGGTAATTGTTTAGTTTATGATTTCAGATAATTCATGCCAGAGAACTTAAATACTTAAGATGGAAAACTAAAGAACTGTACTTCCAAGTTGGCAAGTAACTCCCAATCATTCAGTTTTTTCACCAATTTTTGAATTGGGTAGCCTGGGAAGATTAACTAGGTGTACCAGTGTATTAATTTAGGCAAGGATAGTAAATCATGGTATGGTATCTGTTCCTCTCAGTGTGTAGGATTTAGGAAAGGAAAGTGTTGGATTGGGACATTGGTCTGGCTTTTTGAAATGACATTGAATAGCAACAGTCTTGGGAATTTTTAAAGCTTAATTTTGGATATAGATGGTAGTGTGTGGTTCTCTTTTGGAACTTAATACTACTATAGGAACTTCAGAGCAAAGGAAGTGGCTTAATGATACTGAAAGGAGAACCTGGCATCTGCCCTGCCTTCCAGCCCCCTTTGCCCCTGGTGGGAGAGGGTGGTCTGCAGAGGTTGTGGCCAACAAGGATGTGGCAGTGGACTCCAGCACTGCTAGATGATGACCTGAGGACAGGAATGGTCTCCCTTTTCAAGATCAGAGTAGACTCTGTATGGTCAATGTGACCTTCATTGGACAGAGTGCCCTGGACATAAGAAAGAAGCTTCAGTTGATGGCAGGGACAAACTGACATAAACCCCTCACAGTGAGCTGAGAGTGCCTTTAGGGGGTGCCCTTGAAGCCAGAATTAGATAGGCAATCAGTATAGATAGGTAAATCAAGTCAGGTCAAGGAGGTCAATTTTGAGTGAGTCTGGGAAGTTGGAGACTGTCCCCTGAGAAATCTTATCAAGAACCTGCCCCTGGGCTGGATATGTGGCTCAAGCGGTAGTGCACTCGCCTGGCATGCGTGAGGCCTGGGTTTGATCCTCGGCACCACATACAAATAAAGAAGTTGTGTCTGCCCAAAACTATAAAAAATAAATAATAAAAATTCTCTCTCACTCTCTTTAAAAAAAAAAAAAAAAGAACCTGCCCCTGCTCCAACCTGTTGCCAAGGTAACCTGTCCCAGGAATTGCCCCTCCCTACAGGGAGCTATAAGGTTGTTAATTTGTCCTTGTCTACTCCACCCTGCCCTTTCCCCTTCAGCTCACCTATTTCCCACCTGTTGGCCATCCCACCAGGCATTCCTGGGCCTAGTCCCTTATGCAGGAAGGAGAAAGATAAGGAGGGAAAGGAAGGAGAACAAAGGATGCCTAGGACATATAAAAAGGGCAGAACACCTCACTTCTGGGGATACCATGATACCAGCTATGGCCCCGTTCTCCCTCCTGGGAGAAGTCTAGGTTACCCTTTTTTAAATAAACCCTGCTTCATATGCTTGACTCGGCGTGCTTCTCTAATGTTCAAACTTTAACATGTGGGGAAGCAGGACTCATCACCAATAATCAGCAGTATCACCTGAGAGGAACAGAAACTGAAGCCAAGTGTTTTGTTGGCAAGTCCTGCCAAGGACCCTCTCATGTTTGGGTCCCTGTAAGGAGTGGTGGAAGAGCTCCGTAAATTCAACAAGACAAACAACCATTTACCTGTCTGAGATTTTATTAGTGGAAATGCAGTGGCCGGTCACAGAAGAGAAGGGGATCTAGCGAGTGAGTGAGTGAGAGCATGAGCAGGGTGTTGATATTTATGGGCTCAGTGCAGGGTGAGGGGGAGCAGGGGGTAGTGGGCTATTACTTCTTTATTGGCTGAGAGTCCACCTCTGGGAAGGACAGGGTATGAGTCTCCTAGGGGTTGGAGGTCACAGTTCGTGCCATTTCAGGGATTGGAGGTGATGGTTTACACCACTTAGGTGATAGTTTGTGCCATTCAGTGTGCCATAAACCTGAACTCCTGGAAGAGAAGCACTCCAGACGCCATCTTTACCAACATTCCCCCCTTTTTTGCTTTGGTTTGGGGACACCGTACTCATTCTGGCTACTTCCTGCTGAGTAGGGGCATCTTTTAGAGAAGGAGGGTCAAAAGACCCCATATCCATGTGCTGAAGGCATGGATTTCCTCTGGGGAGAAGTCCATGAACATGCCCTGTAACCGCAAATTGTTGGATATAAATGAGCCATTCATCAGGGTAGCTCAGGAGAGGGGTATAAGCCAACTATCTTCCTGTAGGGCTTGTAAGAATTGTATGCATTGGAGGGTAATAGGTATTATCTTTGCTAGGAGGAGGATCAGAGGTACAGCACAAGCCACAAACCTGCAGCTATGAAAAGGAACAAAAGAGACAGCATTAATTTCTGGCATTTTGACAAATCTGTAGGGCTGGTAGAAAAAAAGGCCTATGCTCAGGAGAAGGCAGGTTAGAACATATACGGCTAAAAACCAAGGGCTTATTTCTTTGGAATGGTGGGGTAGAGATGGCCCTTCGGTGGAGTTGTCATTTGGTATCTTCATCTTTCAGCACTTGGTGGAGGCTTCTCGGGATGAGTGAACCTAAGTGTCGTCCAGCCCATTGGCAAGTAGCTGGTAATCCCTGAGGAGGAACTGATTGAAAGTTTGGCTAGAGATTTTTTTTTTAATTTGTCCTTCAAGGAATTTTAAAATGCAAGGAAGGAAGGCACTGAATAAAAAGACCCCAACTAGAGGTCCCAGCATTGGGAGAATCCAGCGGATGAGGGGGTTTATGAAGAGGTCCCAAACGGATTGTTGTTCCAATTGCAGCTTTCTTTTTTCTAGTTGTTCCTGTAGTTGTTTAATCTTATCTTTTACTACCCCTGACTGATTAACATAAAAACAACATTCTTCCTTTAAGAACAGGCAGAGGCCTCCTTTTTCTGCTGTGAGTAGATCTAAGCCTCAGTGGTTTTGTAAGACTACTGCCACTAGGGAATCTAATTGATTTTGGAGGGTAAGTATGGACTCAGCCACTTGTTGGAGGTCATCTATGAATGATTTGGACAACTGATTATAGTATGTGAGGGAGGTAGTCAAACCCGCTGTACCATTGTCAAGCCTGCTGTAATTCATAAAGTAGCGAGGAGAGATAATAATTGAGTCATTCATCAGGGTAGCTCATCTCTTGCTTGGGTATTATGTGTGTCATGAGAGAGATTGGTATTTCTGTATCTCCTGGAACTATGTCTATGTAGAGAAACAAGAGAACAAGAGTACATGTGCCTGACCAGTCAGGGGGCAGACAGCGGTATACAGTTATCCCACATAAAACTGATGCCTCAGAGACTGGTGGGCAGTGGGCCTTATTACCTTTTGATAGAGAGATTGTTAGTTGACATTGCTTCTCAGATAACTTTCACTCCATTATGTTTCCCGATGACTGAAAACATAATGGAGCAGCCTGGTAGAGAGGGACCCCTGAGAGTTTGGCTGTGGTGTCTCGAGTTGAAGAGTTATCCTTGAGTGTAGCCCAAGAACCATTTATTGGGTTTGCTATAAGTTTTGGGGATTCAGTTCTAGCCTGCAAACACAGCCAACATCCCTGTACATAGTTTTTATTATTAGTAGCCTTTAACAGATTGAGAGAGATAGTGACAAGTTTAAGAGAGAGAAGAGGAACTTTGTCTGTTTTTGCCTTAACCAAATCAGGCAGCCAATTGGGTACATCAATCGTCCTCTTCCAGCAATTCTTCCTGTTGAATGTCCAGCCACTTGGGCATGGTGCTGGGGGAGCCGGGCCTGAGTTTTTACCGACGGCCATCCAGTATCTATTGTTATTGTGCTCACAGGCCTGGGGATCACCGTGTTTTGAGGGGTTTCATTGAAGAATTTAAAACTCCTCCTAGGAGGAGTTTGGCTACAGTTCATGGGACAGGATGGCACAGGGTTTAACCTTCCCTGCACTGTGCTTTGAAAGAGATTTAGCAGGTATAAAGTCAGTAGATATAGGTCCAAAAAGGGTGTGTGTGTACTGTGTTGCCGTGGGTTCCTAGATCCTTTAGGAAGGCCCATTCTTATGTGTGTTCTTCTCCTCCAGAATGGAAGGGAGGGTGGTGTGTAACTGTGAAAAACAGAGCTTGAGAGGGTTATCTCACTGGTAAATCTGGGCAATTGTGGGGGTCCTACAAGGTTGGGAGCTGTGGTGGGATTGTCTTCTGGAGGGTGCCGCTGGTTTTAACCTAGAAATATCAATCCAGGAAGTTAGTTTCTTTTCTTCCTGTTGGAGTTTTGCAGCATTGGGTGTACACAGAACTACATGTAATGGCCCTTCCCATTTTGGGGTTAGCGGGGGGATCTTTCTCCTGGGGAAGAAAAATAGACCCATTCACCTGGTTTGAGGGGAAAGGAGGCAGCTGAATTTTCTGGATCCGGAAGCAACAAATCTTGTTGCTTCCATAGCTCAGAGCATATAAGGAAGAGGAGGGGAAGAGCATATTGGTTGGGGAAGGGCCAAGACTCTGGTGAGATTCCTGAGGGGAGAAGAGGAGGACCATACATTATCTTGAAGGGGAAGACAAGGGATGGCTTTTTTGGTAAAGCCCTCAGGCATAGTAGGGCAAGAGGAAGGAGTTTAACCCAATCTAAATGAGTCTCTAAAGACAGCTTTGTTATGATGTCTTTCATTGTGTGGTTGGCTTGCTCAACCTTACCTGTGGCTTGGGGGCGATAGGGACAATGAAATGCCATGGGAAGGACAATGTCTTTGCCACATTCTGGATTACTTGGGAGACAAACTCAGGCCTGTGTCAGATTGGATTGAAGTGGGCATCCCAACTGAGGGATTACTTCAGTCAGGAGGATGTTAGCCACCGTGGTAGCCGGCTTATTTGAGGTGGGGAAGGCCTCTACCCAACCAAGAATGTATCTATTAAAATTAGTATGTATTTGAAGTTTTTTACTCTGGGCATTTTGGTGAAGTCAATTTGCCAATCTGCCCCAGGAATATGGCCCCTAGCCTGATAAGAAGGGAAAGTTCCGGGTTTTAAAGATATATTGGGATTCACTCTTTTGTATATCTGGCATGAGGCTGTGATTTGCTGTATTACTTCTTTATCCTGGGGAGTCAGAGTAAAGAAAGAGTGGAGAGAAAGGCTTTGAGAGTTTGCAGACTGCTGTGGAAAATGGAGTGGAGGTAAGTAAAGAGGGTGTGTTTTGGTGGGTCTCCATTATTGGGTAATGTTGGAGTGCACATGGCGATGAGAGATCCGCTTGGGTCTGAAAGGGTGGCTGACCTGGCTGCCTGATCTGCTTTTGAATTCCCCTGTGTGATGGGGGAGGAGTCATTTTGGTGTGATCATGCAATGGACAACTCCAAGTTTTTTGGGGAGCTGGGAGGCTTGTAGTAGTTGGGTGATGTATGTGGAGTTGATTATAGAGGAGCCCTTTTAGTTCAGGAGACCTCACTCCTTACAAAGTGCTGCACGAGATAAGAGAATGTGGAAAACATATATGGAGTCAGTGTAAAGGGTAAGATTTTTCCCCGCTGCCAATTCATAGGCTCACGTTGCAGCTACCAGCTCAACCTGTTGGTTGGTGGTATTTGCAGGCAAGGGATTGGCTTCTATTACTTGTGATAGGAACACTATGGCATATCCAGCTTTTCTGATCCCCTCATGCACAAAGGAGCTGCCATCAGTGAACCAGGTGTAATCAGATTGGTCTAGAGGTCCCTCAGTGATATTAGTTGGGCATGGGAGGAAATTTTCTAGAATTTCCCTGCCTTATGTATTGGGGGTTGTGTTTGATCTTGAGCCTGCCAGATTGAGAGGGGCACAGGTTTGGAAGGACATGGAAGAGTCATAGAGGAAAGAGACCAAGAGAGAGAGAATTCGATAGGGAGGGAGGGTTTGCAGTCCTTTGTACGTTAGCAAGTCCTTGAGGTGATGAGGAGAGATAACAGTGATTTGAGCTCCAAAGGTAAGCTTTTGTGATTCTTTTAATAAAACACAGGAGGTTGCTAGGGCATGGAGAAAAGGAGCCCAACCCTGGACAGTTGGATCTGCCTTGAGAGGTATGCCACCAGAGCGAAGGTGGGCCCATACATTTGTCCCAGCACCCCCAAGCCTTGCCCTTTGTTTTCATGGACATAGAAAGTAAAAGGCCTATTAACATCTGGCAGGTGTAGGGCCAGTGCTTATAAGACGGCCTTCTGGAGGGTTCTGAAACATGGTGCAGCTGTAAGTAACAGGGGCTCATGCTTATTTCCTTTTGCTAAGTCATATAGTGGTCTGGCAAGTAATGAGTAATTTGGTACCCATGCCCTAAAATAGCTTGACAGACCCAGGAATGAGAGAATCCTCAGTTTTTGGTACTGGAAGGCTTTCAAAAAGGACTTTTCTATCGGTTGTGATAGCTTTCTTCCCTTGGGAAATGTGGAACCCTAAGTAAACAACCAGAGAGAGAGAGAGAGAGAGAGAGAGAGAGAGAGAGAGAGAGGAGATATGCACCTTTTGCGGAGAAACCTTATATTCTTGGTGAGCAAGAAAAATGAGGGACTACAGAGGAGGAGGTCATCAACATATTGTAGGAGGGTTGAGTCAGGGCATAGAGGGAAAAAATCCTCAAGATTTCCAGCAAGGACTTGTCCAAAAATATGTGGGGTGTCTTGAAACCCCTGGGGTAGGACAGTCCAGGTTAACTGTTGGGAATGTCTAGTTTCCGGGTCAGTCCAGGTGAAGGCAAATATGTCTTGGGAAGAGACAGATAGTGGAATCCAAAAGAAGGCATCTTTAAGATCAGTAACTGAACAACAGGTGGAGTTTGCAGGAATGGAAGAAAGGTTAGTATAAGGGTTTGGAACCAGTGGGTATGGGCCTGGTTGAAGAATTTATTAACCTTAAGTCCTGCACCAAATGGTATGTTCCATTAGGCTTTTTTACTGCTAAAATTGGGGTATTGAGTGGAGAGTGTGTGGGATGAAGGAACCCTTTCTCAATAATCTCTGAATGATTGGCTTTAGGCCCTTAAGGCTGGCAGTTGGCAGCGGGTATTGGGCCTGGTTTGGGAAGTGGTTAGGGTCTTTAAGATGCACTTCCACGAGACAGCAATTTGCAGAGGATGGGGTTTCAGTGTCCCACATAATTGGATCTACTATTTTACAGGGGAGGGGAAAATGTGTGTTCTGGTGGTCATTGGAGTTTCCACACCAGACACAAAGAGGTGATGTCTCTTCTTTGTTGGGAAGTAAAGCCATGATGAAGATATGAGTAGGGGAGGACAATAAGGGTAAGGTTATGGAGGCCTTCAAGATAGATAATATATCCCTTCCCAGCAAAGGGACCGGACACTGAGGCATAACCAAAAAATGGTGTGAAAAGGAGATCTCAGATAAGGAGCAAGTGAGGGGAGGAGTTCTGCATGGGATGATGGTTTGACCCCCTCCCCCGACAATAGGAGATTCGGAGGGATAGGTAGTTCCCCCAAACTCTCTCAGAACTGAGAATGTGGCCCCAGTGTCTACCAAAAAGTTTATGGGACACCCATCCACTCAGATAACCACCCTGCGTTCCTGCTTGGTGGTTGAATAGGTCAGGACAGAAGACCCAGGGCCCGTCAATCCTCGGCTGCTAGGTCCAGCAAGTCACCGGCGGGGTGACTGATCTCAGCTCCCCTCCAGGAATTGGGGCAGTCTGATCCCCAGCGGCCAGGACATCAGCATCTGGGGCACGGTCTGGGTGGTACCCTGGGGTTAGGGCAAGTCCTAGTCCAATGGCCTTCATTACCACACTTAAAGCAGGGCCCAGGGGGTCCTCATTGTGGGGGTTGTTGTCTCCCCCTTTCCACAGGTTGGAAGGAGCCCTGTAACACCTGGGCCAACATCTGGCAGTTTTGGCATTTTGCCCTTTCATCTCTGTTGTGGTAGACCTTGAAGGCCGTGGCCAACACCTTGGTCTCAGGAGTCAAGGGTCCCCTCTCTAACTTTTTTAGCTTTGCCCGTATGTCAGGGTAGTTTTGTGAGAAAAAATAGGTCATAATAATCTGCCTCCCTTTGTATTCAGGGTCCAAATTAGTGTACTGAAGAACAGCCTTTGTTAGTCAGTCTAGGAAGGCCTAGGGGTTTTCATTCTTCTCCTGGACGACTTCCTGGAGTTTATCAAAGTTAACAGCTTTTTGTGCTGCCGCCTTTAGGCCAGACATCAGACAGGTAATAAGGTGGTCCTTTGTCTCAGGTCTTGGGGGTCATTATAATCCCTATGGGGGTCTTGGTCTGGAACCACCTGAGCCCCTAGGGGATGGTGGGCATCAGTCTGATGAACCCGGTCTGCATAGGCCCTAGCCTGGTCCCAGACCCTTCTCCTTTCCTCAGGGAGGAGAGTATTGGACAGAATCATATACAGATCATGAAAGGTAAGACTGTATACTTGGGTTAAGTATTGAAACTCTTAATATAAGAGACAGAGTTTGCAGTGGAAGATCCTAATTTTTCTCTACTTGAGAAAGGTCAAGCATAGAAAAAGGAACATAAACCCTTAAAATCCCATCTGGCCCAGTGACCTCTCGAAGGGGGGCCAAAACATGTGAAGTTTGAGTTGGGCAATGAGATATAGTGACTTGTGGATTAGGTGCTGCATTAGCATGTGAACAGGTGGTGGGTGGGTGGACTAAACTGAGGTGGAGGGACCAGGGCAGAAGGACAGAAGCGGGAGGAGGGTGGGGGGAGTGTCAACAGAAGAAGAAGCTTCAGATGTAGAGGATGGGGAAGTGGGAGGGGGTGAAAGTAGGAAAAGCAGGGCTGAGGGCAGGGGAGAGCGGTATGGAGGCGGTTCATCAGCCGGGTGGAAAGTGGAGGAGGAGAAGGCATGGATGCAGAGAGTAGAAAAGAAGAGGAGGAAGGAGGTTTGTGAGCAAGGAGTAGATGCTGAGGCTTGCATTGGGTGCAGAGATTTGGGTGAGATCATAGCAAGGAAAAAGCCTCCACACAGGGAATCTCATTCCACTTCTTTGATTGCTCACAATAATTAAAAAGATCCAGGAGTAAATTGGGATCCAGAGACTCACACATGGGCCAAACATTTTGGTTGTCTAGGGGGTATGTAGGCCAGTCCTGGGTACAGAATTTTATGAGCCTTTTTGGTTTAATATCAGAGGCCAGGCTCAGGATTTTCAAATTATCTAAGAGGCACCTCAAGGGAGAATCGGCTGGGAGGGAAGAGGAATTTCCCATGCTAGAAGGGCAAGATGGGAGTGAGAGAGAGAGAGAGAGAGAGAGAGAGAGAGAGAGAGAGAGAGAGAGAGAGAGAATATGAATCCGAGACAGAAGAGCTTCCTGGAAG
>NW_026003318.1:578490-611785 GCF_001458135.2 Marmota marmota marmota | reverse complement strand
GAGAGAGAGAGAGAGAGAGAGAGAGAGAGAGAGAGAGAGAGAGAGAGAGAGAATATGAATCCGAGACAGAAAGAGCTTCCTGGAAGCTCCAGAGTGGACAGAGGGTCAAGTGGGTGTCCCTAAAATGCCAAGCACCACAGGGAAATAGAGGGCACTGCTTGTCGTCACCAGGGGAGTGCGATCTGTGAGACCCAATAGGGCCGAGACAATGGGCAACCTGACGTCAGGAGAGTTTTTCGAGCAGAATGAAAGAGTCAGAAGGAGACTTTGTTGGGAGTTGCCCGGCTCCAAAGACTAAATTCCCCATCCTCCGAGAAGAGCCATCCAATGGTGAGCCCTGCTGGCTCACAGGATCCTTACCCACCAATCAGACTAGCCCTGATGACTCTCCTGATCCTTACCCACCAATCAGACTAGCCCTGCTGACTCTCCTGATCCTTACCCACCAATCAGAAAGCGCCCAGTGCCAAACTGTTGTAACTGTCAAACCACCCTGGCTCTATAAATATACAGAGCTGTTCCTCAATAAACGGGCACTTCTCCAACGACGAGCCTTGGTCCGGTCGTTCTTTCAAATTTTTTCCAGGCGGAATGGAGTTCTGGGCAGAACAGAGGAGTCAGAACTTGGGTGAGACGGACTGTGGCAGCTGCGCTAACCCGTCCACAGGAGCCAAGAGTGAGGGGAGACAGAGGAGTCAGAAAGGGAGAATCTATCCTATGTCCCAGCAGTTGACTCCCAGGGGTGTCCTAGTAGAGCACCTGGGGTCCACTGCAACCCTGACGGGTCTGAGTTGGGTAAGTTCCCCCCTAAAACACCTGGAGGGATTTCCAGACACTCAACAGTCAATTCCCTCACTCTGGTGAGTTACGGTTCAGGTGCTTATGGGATGGGGGAACTCACCAATCCACAGACAGTGGTGGGTGTCAGGCAGGCTATCAGAGGAGTAGACTGTGACAGGAATGGTTGGGCTTGGAGGTTGGGAATGGGGTTTCACCTCGAGCAACAGAGATCCCCGTCCCGGATTTCGGCACCAATGTAAGGAGCGGCGGAAAAGCTCCATTAATTCAACAAGCCAAACAACCATATACCTGTGAGAGATCTTATTAGCAGGACCACAGCGGCGGGGCACAGAGAGGGGTGTGTGTGTGTGTGTGTGTGTGTGGCCTGTTACTTCTTTATTGGCTGAGACTCCATCTCTGGGCAGGACAGGGTATAAGTCTCCTAGGGGTTGGAGGTCACAGTTCTCACCATTTCAGGGATTGGAGGTGATGGTTTGCGCCACTTAAGTGGTAGTTTGCCTATCAGTGTATCATGGACCTGAACTCCCGGAAGAGAAGCACTCTGGGCGCCATCTTTACCAACAGTCCCTAATCTGGACAAATGACTAAGCACGTGTATGAGGCTTAATGAGTTACAGAAATAGAACCTTGGAGCCGAGATGCCAAGGTCCCTTTGAGAAGTTAAAACAAAGCCTTGTGACAACCTCTGCCCTAGGCCTGCCTGACTCACAAAAGCAGTTCAGACTAGATGAGTAAGAAACAAGGTCCAGCTCTTACAGCTCCTTAGACACTGGGGGCACACTGTGATGAGGAGCCCATGTGTCACAACAGCTGAATCCATGGCAAAAGGCTGAGTACTGCCTGCTGGGAGGGTGAGAAGAGAGCAGGACAGCCTGTAGGACAATGCAGACACCAACTGCACATGAGTCCTGACACCTCATCCTGAACAGTACCAACACGAACCCTTTTGTACTGAGAAGGATGAGAAATGGGCCTAAAAGCGGAGTTTTGACTCCTAGGATAGAAGTGCCAGGTGGAGACAAAGTTGCCATGGGCTCCTCCTCCTGCATGCACGAGAGGCCTGGACCTGGTGAAGCACCTGCATGAAAACTTGCCATGGGAGGGAAGCCTTGCTGATCTTCAGCAAGCCCCAGCTGGGAGGGCCACTGCACCAAGACTCTTGAGCAAGTGAGTGGGAACTCTGCTGTGCACCAGAAACAGTCCAAACACTAAAGGGCAGCCTGTGGAAATGGGCACGAGATATAAAAAAACATAGGCTTTTGATGACTTATAGGTAGAGTCTACCCAAGCGCCTTGTGCCATGGGAAGCTTCAGATGTCTGCTGTATGACTGGTAGACACCTTCTCTAGGTAGTTCTAGGTTAATCCTTCACTAAAAAAAAAAAAAAAAAAAAAAAAAAAAAAAAAAAAAAAAAAAAANNNAAAAAAAAAAAAAAAAAAAAAAAAAAAAAAAAGACTGAAGAAATACCTGGATTCCTCTTGAAGGAACTGATCCCAAGATACAGGCACCCATACTCAAAAAGTGAAAAGGTATAATCGCATTGCATAAGTGACCCTAAAAGTGAACAAAGCTTCACATGGCAGACACACTGATCCTGAAAATCCTTCCACTCTTTTTTCACCTTGTAAGCAACAAGATGAGCACATCTCTTTTCAGTGATCAGGGCAAATACTTGTTAATCTAACTTGACTCAGGTTTTTCTCCTTCCTCCAGGACCCTGAGCTCTGACCCAATGGCAGCTGGAGACAACATTAGACCCCTCTTCCTCACCCTCCTGAGAACAGGCTGACTTGTGCTGAAACATTCACTGACCTGAGATCTGACCCTGCCCCCCTCCTTACTGCCCTCCCCTCCAGCTTCTTCCTAATCTTGTTTGCCCCTCACTAGGAAAGCAGCCCTTTTCTGCAGGAGATGTGGGTGCTTGCAGAGCTCATCTGTGGTTCTCCCCCATTCTGCAGTGCTCCTTAGAATAAGTGCTTCTCATCCAAATCTGCACTTGTTTCATTGTACAGTCTGGGAATAGCCTTGGACAATATGCACCCTCAGAAATGGCTTCTCCTTAGCATTCCCATCCAGTCCCCCACCACATCTGCCTGAGGGCCCCAGGTTTCCAGAGCTCTGTAGCTTCTCAGACTAAAGGACTCCTTCCAGGGTTGGTGTGAGCAGCCTGGGCCTCTGCAGGGGAGGCTGCCCAGGAAGCTCTGACTGGACCTTCAGTGACCTCCTTTTGCAAGACCAATTCTGGCCTTGGATTCCCCTCACTGGGATCAAGAATCTCTGCTTCTCAGTTTTCTATCAGAAGAGACTCAGTCTTTACAGAACCTAGTAAATCACTCAAAACTCAGTGTCTGTGTTTATAGGAAGAAAAATTTTAAGTCACTTAAATTTAATACTTAAGTAGAAAAATCAAATTTATCTATTTCATTTAGAAAATAAATGTGTTATTTACTATTTCCAAGATAACATTTGATAATCAATTATCTCAGGTGACTACTATTAGGAGTACCCAGTTCCATCCAATAGATTCAGTATTAGTCATTCACCTGTAGGTAAAAGTGAAGCTAGAATTAGACAGGCAGTCAGTATAGATAGGTAAGTCAAGACTTTCTTCTACAGTAAGTGGATGATCTCTTTCTCTGCAATCCCACCTTTCAGAACTCTCAAAATCCCACCATTATCTGCCTTAACTTCCTGGAAGAGAAGGGGTACCATGTTTTTCCATCAAAAGCACAAATATTTAGAGCTTCTGTCCTCTACCTTGGGGTCCACCTCACTCCCTCACACCAAGAAATCACCGCCAATTGACCAGAAGTCAGCTATTTCCCATTTACCCACTCCCACCACAAGGGCCCTCCTTTGCCATGGGTCATATCTCTCTAAACAACTTGACCCTACCACCAGAGCTAGGCTTCCTGTCTCTGAACTCTCCCGGCTGCTGCTCTCTTAGTCCGGGAGAGTGAGAAACTCACTTTCACAACACACACCATTCTCTCCCCCATCACATTTCTGACTTCCTGACCCACAAGACTCTTCAGATTATGCCCCCTCCCACATTCTGCTCCTCCAATGCTCCTCCATGAAGACCCTACACTATCCTGACACTCTTGTCCATCCTTAATCCCTGCCGTCCTTTTTCATCATCCTTACCTACCAGTTACACATTCCTGCTGTGAAGTCCTGGATGAAATTCTCCCTCATCCCTCCCATATTCAGGAAGGACCCCTACTCAACCCTGACCTCTCATGACTCATTGACAGGAGTTCCTCCATCCATCAAACACAGTGACATGAGGCTCTGCTACTGCCTCCTCCACTGATATTATAGAAACACAGTCTTTACCCCTGGGCACAACCGCTCAATAGGCTGAGCTTATAGCTCTCATCAAGCCTTACAATTGGAAAAAGAAATATCAATCTACATTTGCACTGATTCAAGTATGCTTTTCACAGTATCCTATCACATTGTACCATATGGAAAGAGGTTTCCTATCAACCAAAGGGACTCCCATCGTCAATGAGCCACAATACTTGACCTGCTTAAGGCAGCTCACTTTCCTTCTAAAATAGGGATCATTCACTGTAGAAGTCACCAAACTGATTCCTCTCCTAATACACTTGGGAATAATTAAGCTGATTGAGAAGCCAAAGCAGCAGCACTTTCTAATCCACCCAACACCCAACTCCTTCTTACTCCTTCAATAACCCCTCATTACCTGCCAGAGGAACACAATTCATACAAACAGGGTGCCACAACAGAAGTGCCCTGGTTAAAGCTCAATGGAAAATTCGTGCTCCCACACAAATAGCTTCTCACTATCTTTATGCAGATCCAGAACTCCCTTCACATTGGTTTCAAACCTCTCCCCTGCATCCTCTGCCCACTTTTCTTTTACCCTCAGTTACTCCCAATTCTCCATGAGGTCACTCAAAAATGTTCCCTATGTGCTATCAGGTCACCACAAGGTGGCTCCTGACCTCCCCACTTTTCCACCCATCAAGCCCCAGGCCATATTCCTGGAGAGAACTGGCAGCCCAATTTTCTCACAAGATCCCCACAAAAAAGACCAAATACCTTCTCACTTTAGTACTTTCTCAGGATGGATAAAGGCTTTCCCTACAACTACTGAAAATTTGAAAAAAAATAGCAGACACACACTAATCCTGAAAATCCCTCCTCTCTTTTTCCCTCATAAATAATTAGCTGAACAAATTTCTCCTCAGTGATCAGAACAAATACTTGGTCATCAAATGTCACTCAAGTTTCTCTTCTTCCTCCAGGACCCTGAACTCTAACTCACTGGGAGCTCCAGCCAAAATAGAACCCTCTTCCTGACCTCTCCTGAGAACAGGCTGACTTCTGGGAAAACACTCACTGACCTGTCCCTCTCCTCACTGCTCTCCCCTCCAGCTTCTTCCTAACCCTGTTTGCCCCTCCCTAGGAAAGCAGCCCTTTTCTGCAGGAGCTGTGGGTGCTTGCAGAGCTCATCTGTGGTTCTCCCCCCTCCTGCAGTGCTCCTTAGAATAAGTCGCTTCTCACCCAAATCTGCACTTGTTTCATTGCACACTCTGGGAACAGCCTTGAGCAATATGCACCCTCAGAAAGGGAATCCCCTTAGCATTCCCATCTAGTCCCCCACCACATCTGCCTGAGGACCCCAGCTTTCCAGAGCTCTGTAGCTTCTCAGTCTAAAGGGCTCCTTCCAGGGTTGGTGTGAGCAGCCTGGGCCTCTGCAGGGGAGGCTGCCCAGAGAGCTCTGACTGGACCTTCAGTGACTTCCTTTGTAGGACCAATTCTGGCCTTGGATTACACTCACTGGGATCAAGGATCTCTGCTTTTCAGTCAGAAGCATCTCAGTGTTCAAAGAACCCATTAAATCATTCAAACTCAGTATTCCTGTTAGAGGAGAAAAAAATTTAAGACTCATTTAATAATTCAACTGGAAAATCAAAGTATTCCTTTTCAGACAATAAACATGTTATTTAATTGCTATATCCAAGATAACATTTGGTAATCATTCATCACAGGTGACTAATATTAGTAATTACCTAGTTTTGGTCAATAGTGTCAGTGTTAAACATTCACCTGCAGTTCACAGGGTACAGAACAGACCCATCCACTGCCAAACCCCTGCAAACTACAGGAGCTGATGTTTTGGTGAACCTTTGTAATAAACCAATTCCTCTACCACAATGTATGGGGGAAATGTACTCACTTTTTGTAACCACACTGGAACAAGATCTTCCCTATTTCTTTTGTTAGCTGGCATTCCCAGAGTCAAGCCCTAGAATTCTGATTTAAATCACTCTGACAACCCATCCCTCCAAAAAGAACACATCTGAGGGATGAAAAATGTACCTAAGAATTTTTAACTAGCCTGGGGTAGTGGTGCAGGCCTATAATCCCAATGACTCCAGGATGACACAGGAGGGTCCCCAGTTCAAAACCAGCCTCAGCAACTTAGCAAGTCCCTCGGTAACTTAGTGAGGTGGATCTTTGTAATAAACATAAAACAATTTATGTACCACACTTTCTTCTGGGAATGCATTCATTTCTGCAGCCACACTGAAACAGGTTTTCCCTGTTTCTATTCCCAGGTAGCATTTCCAAAGCAAAGCCCTGGAATTCTATTTTAAATTAGCAACACCTCCCCCACTCCACCTCCCAAAAGAAAGCATCTGAGAAACTCAGTAAACTCACTTCCAAGAACAACAGTACAGAAGTTTTAACTAATAGAATATAAGACCAAATGTTTCTTTTCCCCATTAGTAATACTTTCTACTAATGAATTACATATTACAACTAATGAAAAACTGACACTAAAATACCTGAGCCAGTCTTTCCAAGGCAACAAACCCAGGGAGCTGCAGCACCACTGGACACTGACCTGTCAGACTCCAGCTTCAGGTCAGGCATCTGTCACCAGGCACCTCCTCCCAACCGCCTCCTGCTGCTGAAGAGCTTTGTAGGGCTTTGCTGCACCTTGCTGGGGTCACTTTCCCCTGCTCTTTAGGATAATTGTTCTTCCTTCAAAGCTCTGAGCACATCCAGAGGGCAGGAACCATGTGTGTCATGTTCCCTCAACACCAGCATTTCACTGCTTGACCTGGGTATCTCCAGCTGTTCCCCTGAGAGGCTGCTCCCCCTACCTCAGGCTGCCCTCTAGGGGAGGTGACGCAGGATCTGAAATTTCTTGTACCCTGCAGGGCACAGGGCAGGTGTGAGCATCTTGTTGCAGCCCCAGGAAAAGACAGGACAGTGGTTGAGGGCACAGGACTCTGTGTGGTGGCCAATAACATCTCTGTCCAAAGATACTGCACAGGTGTCTGTGTCTTGGCAAGATGAAGAGAGGCATAGGTACTTTAAAAACTCAACTTCCAGGTCATTCTTCTCTGTATTCCACTACTAGGAAATGTTTGCATAAATTTTTTAAAAAAGTTTTTTAAAAGTGCCACCCATTACTAGGTGAAACTACCATAATTAAAACGATGTCTACTTGAATGTAGATAATGGAACAAATAGTTGATAAAGTGCACTGCAGGTGTAGTTGCCACCTAGGAATGCAGGGAGGGACCTGAAATTTTAGGGGTCTGCTGCCACCCTGGGAGGAGCCAGGGTCCAGAATGGAAAGAAAAGCTGTTTGGTGGTGGCCCAACCCCTCCCAGAGAAGCTGCTTCCTGCACATTTAGAAGTACTTATCTGTAGGGTACACAGGATAATCCTGTGGAGAAAAGAGGGACAGATCGGGACCCCCTAGAGTCAACTGTCACACTCAGAATACACCTGAGTCCAGATTCCAAGACACCCTCCCCTGCTCACCACACACTCTAAGAGCCTCAGGCTGCATAAGCTGCCCAGAGATGACCCAGGGAGGTCACCAACTGGGAAGGGAAAAGAGGGCAGGGACCCGCTGCCCAGCCCACACCTGGGACAGGGGCCCACGGGGACGCGCCACAGAGGACTTGGTACCACACTGTACGCTGGGTCCGTGAGCTGAAAAGTGGCCTAAGTTGCCTATGTGCGGGGCTCAGGGTTCAGCACAATGGACCCGGATACCGTGGTTAGAGGCTCTCAGCCCCATCACCATGGTAACTGGCCACCCTCAGGTGCACAGCATATCCCTTTCCTTCTGCTTTTCTGCTGCAGGCCTCCTACCCATTGGTTGCCGCTGGTGTGTTGCTAGCTCATTGGATCATTACGACCCTCAGATGAATCTGCCCAGCAACAGGCTAAAAGTAAAGTGAACTGTCTCTGGAGGTCTCTTTTTCACTCCGACCTCACACTCTCCTCAGCTGTTCCGTGGACTTCGACTGGACCGGGAGAGCCCACACTGTGCAGCTGACCTCTGGGACCTGCCATCCACTCCACCACGCAAGCCCAGAACACAGGGACCCGGGGCGACCCAGCAGCGGACCCAGCAGCGGGGATTAGGGCAGCTCCTCAGCTAACTTCCTGCGCCACACAGCTGACACCGCGGTCCCAGGGGCACTCTGCATGCTCCTCCCACCGCGCCACGACAGGGGATCGACCGGGGCCCAGGACCACACGCCATCCCGGACTCAGCCATGATATGCAGGTGACATCGGGGACTTGGGACCCAGATCGCCCCCACCCTACCCCGTCCCGCAGGAGTAGGGGCCCAAGGACACCCGCCAGCGGGGACTCGGCCATGCTCCCAGCCCCCGCGCACGCCGGGTTCCCCTCGGCAGGTACAGACTGGGTACTGCCAGCCCTGGCCCCACTCACCATCTAGGTCTCTGGGGGAAGCCAAGTCCTCCTCTCGAGCTCGCCAGGACGCAAGCTATGGAGACTCACCTGGGACTCAGGAGCAGAGGAGCAGAGGACCCTGGCCGGGGGAGGAAAGAGCTGATACAGTGAGGAAGCCCGCGAGATTGCAGGAGGCCGCCCTTGCCCTCAGTCTGCCCCCTAATCGGACAGTTCCTCCCCACTGCCTCTGATGGACAAGCTCCAGACACCCCCCACACACACACACACACGTGTTGTGTGACAGTTAATATAACTCTTTGGGGGCTGAAAGAACCCAGAGAACATGTTCTTGGCCCAGCCCTTTTAAGGGTTCAGAACGGGCAGGAATTCCAAACAGATTTAGAAATATCAGTAATTTATAATAAAACAGAATGAACTTTTCATGACTTTGTGAGGAGGTGGCTCCCAATCTTCAGATGGAATTAGGCTGGGTTCATCAATATGAGCGTTCTATTAAATTTTCATATTCCACGACCTTCCTCACTGTGTTCTTTTGCAGAGAGGGCCAAAGCTATGAAAAGGAAGGCAATACTCAATTGAAATGAAATGTGCAGCATGTATTTTTTTTTTTTAATTTTCCGAATGCCACATGAAAGTTAAGGGAAAAAAAAACAGGTAAAGCGTCTAGGTACAGCTCAGTGGTAGAGCAACTTTCTAGCTAATGCAAGGTCCTGGGTTCCATTCCAGCAACCAACAAAATGATTCAAGAAACAAGTCACAGGTGAAATCCATTGTGATTCTATAATGTAATTATGCAAATTATCATTGTGTTACTATGCAATCAATACAATGATATATTACTATTAATTAATTTCTTGTATTTATGGTACTATTTCTTCAAAATTTTACTCTACTGTAATCTCTCAGTAGCTCAGTGCAGACCAGCCCACTCTTCGTGGCCGCCACATGGTGGTGCATCTGTAATGTTTGTGACCGCCGATATCTGTCAGCAGTAAAGGACCTGCAACACCTACCCTTTTATGCTACAGTGAGGGAACATTCCTTCCCTGCCAGTAGAATTCCTGCTGTCCAAGAACAGAGACCTGCAGCTACAGGCAAAAAATTTCCAAAGGTTGATCACAGGTTCCCACCTGCTGTTTGGTGGTGGCCCAACCCCTCCCAGAGATCACACAGCAAAACAAGAATAGGGGAACCCTAAGTCTTAAGCTGTATCCACAGTTGATCTCCACAGTTTAGATGTGCAGGGAGCAGATTAAAGGTATATTTACTTAAGAATATGGAGAATAATTCCAAGGACATTTTTCTATCTGCAGCTGTTTCTCCATCCACCTTCTCTAGGGTAAAATTGAAGTTTTTGTCGTTGAAAAGCCCAGGCCTATTAGAGGAAAATAACATAAAAGGACCTCCCATTTGACTAGCACCTTAAAACCAAATCCTAATGTGTCAGTGGACCCCAATACAATAAGCCCCAGGAAATTCCCTATTCAGACTTCTGTCAGCAAACTAATGGATGAGCTTACAAAACCAAGACCCTTGCTTTAGCCCTGCGCCATTTCCACTCCCAGTCCTGAAAGTAAGATACCTAAGGTGTTTGAACAATTGACTCTGTGTGGCGATGGGCAAAAGTGCAACATCTGCAGTCCAGGGGAGAGATAAAGAATTTCCATGCACTTAAGCCCTTTTCAATGCTTTATTCACTCAAATCATGCAATACAATTCACTCTATAGGTTCTTAATCAAGGAATGACAATCCTTAATTCTGGGCACTGCAATAGACATAACCAATTCAAAGCAAACAATTCTAAGTTAACTCTAAGCACTGCAAACACATTTAATCATGACAGACCTATTATAGACATTCCCTTTGCATGCTAAGCTTAAGTAGTAGGAATTAAGTCTTAGGCCTTCAGTCCAGCAGATCCACACTCACTTGGACCACAGTGACCAGGTCAGGAACTGATGGAGGCTTCTCCTGGGGAGGAGCTGATGGCTGGCTGTGGAGACTGTCTTAAGGAAGAATCCTTTTCTCACCAGAGTCAAGAGGCTGCTGGAGAGTTTGAAAGCAGTGAGGATGACCTAGAGGATCAGGCAGAGGAGAAGAGTTGGGATGTCAGTTCAGGGGCTCATCAGTCTTATGTGCATCAGTGTCGGCTGGCTGACATTTGCTCCATTATTTATGCTAAATTTTGGGGCTTTTGCCTGCCCTTTCAATCACTATCAGCTGTTACCGGGTTTCTCAGTGACTTCCTTCTGAGGTCAGGACATCTGGTCTGGTGGTTTCTGCCCTGGCTTCTTTGCCTTTATCAGGGTGAAGGCAAATGCCTGAGACTTCACTCTAAGTTTTATCAGGGTTGCGCAAAGCGACTTATTTTATCAGGCTATGCCTGATGGCCATATTGGAGGGCTCTGTAGGCGTGCCTGGTGGGGACTGCAGTTTTATTTTAAAATGGAGTTAGTTAGGCTAAGGCCCTTCCTAGGTTAAGGACACCCTGACACTCTGTTCCTTCCTGCCTCCTGCCTTTATTATGTGTGCACCACTGAGCTTACATTTACTTCATAGTTTGACCTTAGCTGCAATCTCCAGGCTGTTTGTGTTTTTCTCTTTGCAGTATGATGTGACTATCAATCACAGGTGTAGATGTTCACCTATGTAACTCAGCATGATTTACTAGGAAATCCAACATTAAATAAGGGGAGGATAAAATCAGTGCCTATGGGCCTTCTGTTGTTGGCCAGGTAACTCTAGTGTTCAATCCTGGCCTCTCTGCAGAACAAATCACCAGCTCATGAGTGGGCTGGTCAGCAATCTGGGAACAGAGAGGCCCACCCAGGCCTGTGTTCTATGTGTTGACCAGGAAGCTCTGCTTCTGGGGAGAACTAGCTATTGGCTGGGGCACCTTCGTTCTCCTCCCCATGATATCTCCTTCTCCATCAGCAAAACAGTCTTTGCTCTCATGGAGACGGAGGGTTTTGCTAGGAAGACAAGAACTCAAGACCTTTTGATTCAAGAAGCAGAATAATACATGTCAAATTGGTTGTTTTGGATGTAATAAACAAGGAAAATGTGATCTTAATGGTGCAGAGTTCGGTTGTGCTTGAGTATTAACTACCTTTCCATTTATTTAGATCTTCTTTAATTAGGTTCAACATTCTGTCTTACCTTTCCAGTAGACAGATATTAACCTTCTGTTGTAAAATTTATTTCTAAGTATTTTTTTGTACACTTTTGAATAGAATTGCTTCTTATTTCTATTTTGAGATTGTTCATTTCCAGTGTAAAAACCTTATGGTTTTGTGTGTATTTCTGTTGTCAACTGCAAATTTGCTAACTGACTCTAGTGTTGTGTGTTCCTATGAGTGTATAAATTCCTTAGAAATTTTTACATGTGCTTACAATATAATTTCTCATTAGTTTCTCTTTGTTGTTCAATATCCAAACTTTTAGTAAAATAATGAATGCAAATAGCAAACTCACATACTCTTGTTTTATCATTCCCTGAGATATAAAGTACCCAGGTTTTACCTTCAATCATGATGTCATCTGTAAGTTTTCAATAGATGCCTTTTTTGCTTTACTTATTTATTTTACAGTAGAATGCATCTTGACATATTCACACAAATGGAGCACAGCTTCTCATTCCTCTGGCTGTACATGTTGCAGAGTCAGTTCCGTAGTGTAATCATACCTGTATAGAGAGTAATAGTGTCTGTCTCATTCTATAGTCCTTCCTATCCCCACAGCCCCACCCATTCCCTCACTCCCCTCTGCAAAATCCAAAGTTCCTTCATTCTTCCCTGTCCCCCTCACCCCACTATGGATCAGCATCCACTTATCAGAGAAAACATCAGCTTTTGTTTTTTGGGATTGACTTATTTCCCTTAGCATGGTATTCTCTAGTTCAATCCATTTACATGCAAATGCCATCATTTCATTCTTCTTTAAGGCTGAGCAATATTTCATTATGTAAATATACCACATTTTCTTTACCATTCATCCGTTGAAGGGCATCTAGGTTTGTTCCATATTTTTGCTATTGTGAATTAAGCTGCTAAACATTGATGTGGCTGTGTCACTGTAATATACTGATTTTAAGTCCTCTGGGTATAAACCAATGAGTGGGATAGCTGGGTCAAATGGTGGTTCCATTCTAAGTTTTCTGAGAAATCTCCATACTGCTTTCCAAAGTGGTTGCACCAATTTGCAGTCCCACCAGCAATGGATGGGTGTACTTTTTCTCCCACATCCTGGTCAACATTTATTGTTGCTTGTATTCTTGATAATTGCCATTCTGACTGGTGTGGGATGAAATCTTAGAGTAGTTTTGATTTCCATTTTTCTAATTGCTAGAGATGGGGAGCATTTTTCCATACATTTGTTGATTGATTGTATTTCTTCTTCTATGAAGTATCTTTTCAGTTTCTTAGCCCATTTATTTATTGGATTTTGGTTTTTGTTTTTTCTTTTTCTTTTTTTTTCTTTTGGTGTTTAGTGTTTTTGAGTTCTTTACATATCCTAGAGATTAGTGCTCTGAGGTGTGTGTGGTAAAGATTTTTTCCCATTGTGTAGGCTTTCTCTTCACATATTGATTATGCTGAGAATCTCCAGACTTTTTATTTTTTCTTTTGAGAAAGGGTCTTACCAAGCATTTGAGGGCCTTGCTATGTTTCTGAGGCTTGTTTTGAATTTGTATCCCTCCTGTGTCATCCTCTGGAGGCAATGGGATTACAGGCCTGCACCTGGTTAGTTAAAATTTTTTATGTACCTTTTTTCTCCTCTAGGGTGAGAGCACTACATCTCTCAGATATGTTAGTTTTGGAGGTGTGGGGGTAGAAGAATTCCAGGGCTGTGCTTTGGGAATGCCCTTGGGAAAATAGAGATGATCTTGTTCCAATGTGGTTGCAGAAAGTTAGTACATTTCTCCAATACATTGTGGTGGATGAATTGGTTCATTACAAAGATTCACCAAAACATCAGCTCCTGCACTTGCAGGGGTTTGGCAGTGGATGGTCTGTTCTGTACCTTGTGAACTGCAGGTGAATGTTTAACACTGATTCTGTTGACCAGAGCTATGCAATTCCTCCTATAAACATAAACTATGAATTTGAGTGATTTCCCCCCTGGATTCTTATAACACTGTGTCTCTTTTGATTAACAATTTGAGGAAAGAGATCCTTGATCCCAGTAACTTTAAACCAAGGCCAGAATTGGTCCTGCAAGAGGAGGTCACTGAAGGTCCAGTGAGAGCATTCTGTGCAGCCTCCCCTGCAGAGGCCCAGGCTGCTCACACCAACCCTGGAAGGAGTCCTTTAGACTCTCCCACATTTCCAGATACCCCCTCTAGTTTTCAGCATTATCAGCTCTTTGTTTCCCTCATTACATTAAAGTGGGCACAGTAATAAATTATCATTTTTTCGCTGGGTAATGGATGATACTTTTTTAAAGATTTGTTTCTGTTTGTGAACATTTACCAAGAGGAGAAAGTAGAGAACATCATTGGAACTCCACTGTTAAAACCCTTTGGGTCCGTCTTTCCTTGCCTTTCCCAGGCATAGAGGCCTTATTGTCTTTGGGTAGCAGTTTCCTCTAGACTCTTCACAAGGTTCTGTGTTCTCAGCCACTGTTCTATCCTTTTCTGGGGCTGCCCAGGTGCAACAGTGACCTAAGTCCTGTAGGGGGCAGAGAATTTGAGGCCCTGGGTCAGCTCCTCCTAGAGGACAGCCTGAGGTGTGGGGTACAGCCTCTCAGGGGAGCATCAGAAGGTCCTGGGGCTGAGGAATCTTCTGGAACAGGCCTCATCTGGACAGCTACCTTCTATGGATATTATCTCCCCAAGCCCTGTTTCTATTCTTGAAGACAGGTGGACAGTGAGCCTGTGGATGCTGGTGCTGAGGGGTCAGGTCAGCAGTGATTCCTGCCCTTGCATTCTCTCACAGTTGTGAAGGAGGAAAACTCTCCCAGAGCATAGGACCACCCACCCCAGTGCAGTGCTGTGCAAACCTGAAAGCCTCGTAGACTGGAGTCATGGTCCAGGTCTCTTGGGAGGGTGATCATGGAGTGTTTCAGTGAGCAGGACCGGGTGGGAGGACCTTCCCTGCCCCTTGAGCCTGACATATCTATGCTCCCTCAACACAAGCTCTTGCTGTGTTCATCACTTTGAAATGCTCTGCTTACTACATTGAGGCTCAGGTTTTTCTTAGCTATGGAGTGTATTTATTTATAGCTGAATAAGGTGAAATATTCCTTTTCTATTTTATGATTTTATCATTGGACATATTTTAGAATTTGAGGAAATCTCAGGGGAAAAAATGCTACTAATAGGCTATGTTGTCTTTTTCATTTCTTTTGTGCTGTTGAATAGCAAAACCAGAGTATTACTTAAGCTTATATTTTCTCAAATTGTACTGTTTTTGTTTTTTTGCTTTATGTTTTTTATTTTCTTTCTGTCTTTATTAGTACATTATAGTTATACACGATATTAGGGTTTGTTTTAATTATATATCTGTTTGCTGTCAGGGATTGAACTCAGGGCACTTTACCACTGAGCCACATGCACAGCCCTTTTAATTTTAAATTTAATTTTTATTTCTTTTTTTAGTTGTAGTAGGACACAATACCTTTATTTTATTTGTTTATTTATTTACTTTTATGTGGTGGTGAGGATTGAACCCAGAGCCTTGCAGGTGCTAGTGCTTTAACACTGGGCCACAACCCTAGCCCTGCCCCTTTTATTTTTTAAATATTTTATTTTTTAAATATTTATTTTCTTACTAAGTTGTTTAGGAACTTGCTATATTACTGAGGCTTTTCTCAAACTGGCATCCTCCTGCCTCAGTCTCCCATGTTGGTACAATTAAAGGAGTGCACCACTGTGCCTGGCTAATATGAGGGTTTATTTTTACATAACATGCAACCATGGGATGTAATTGTCTTTACTTCAGTCCCCACCAACTCTCCTTTCTCCTATTCTTTTTCTGTTTTGTTTCCTCTACTAGGCTTCCTTTTATTTATTTATACTTTAAAAAATTAAAATAAATGCTTTATAGATACACATAATGATGGAATCCACTATTGTATATTCCATGCATGCAAATAGCATAATTTATGCAATTTCATTCTGTTGCATCTCTCGACTAAACACTCAAGGTCACTCCAGGTGAACTGAGTTGCACAAAATAAACAGAGACACAGCACATGCTAAACCCTTTTACCAGAGAAAAGACATTCAAATGAAGCAAGGGGTCAGGTTTCAGGAGGTTGAGTCTAGCTTCATGATGTCTGCTGTCAGCAGATTGCCTGCTTACTGCATTGAGGCCCAGGTTTTTCTTAGATATGGAATGTATTTATTTTATAGCTGAACAAGGTGAAATATTCCCTTTTTAAAAACACCTTTTCTAGCACCTGCAAGGCCCTGACTAACATCTGGGGAGGCCCTGCCCATCTCATGAGCTGTGTGGGGATCATGGCAGAGCAAGAAAAAGACAAATGTTGTTTCAGTACCTCAGTAACCCCCCCACACACACACCAAAAAAAAAAAAAAAAAAAAAAAAAAAAAAAAANAAAAAAAAAAAAAGAAAAATTAAGGCAACTCCAAAATTAAAATCAAGTTAAAATAAACAAAACCTACTTTGCATTATTCACATGTGATCACACATAGTAAATTACTGTGACTTTGAAATGCAGTATAATGATAGGACATTCTTATTGTTGGGCACTCTATTTCTATCACATATTTGGAATGGTAGATCATTACCAGATTTTGGAAGCTGCAAAAAATAAAATAAATTAAAATAAAACTGCTAATGTCATCCAAGGATAAAAATCAAAATTGGGCAATGTCAGCACTAGACCACTGAAGTTACTTTTAAGAATCAAAATAGATACAAACATCCTTATAAAACAGAATTAGTTGAATCTAGAAGTTTATGAAAGAATAATACAAAGTGTTCACATATAGTGTATCCCTGAAATGAAAATAAAGTTTAAAAAAGTATCTATATATCTATCTTATGTGAAAGAAGTGCTTGCTAATTGTCCATGTAAAAATACAGTCATCAAACAGGTATCTATACATCAGTCTTTATTACCTTTCACAAACGCACCCATCCTTAGCATGCATGAAAAAGATTCATGTGAAAAGAAAGAGGGTAACAAAGGATGCATTTCAAGTCCACAGTATAAATTAATTTATAGATGAGGTCCACCGATGTGTATATGTGTTCAGAAAATAGAAGTTATTTTCCCTGAAATCTTCCAGATATTTTCAGAGAATATTTGTTAAACTTGAGACTAGAACTACTGTTACAGAAAAGAAGAGGCCACAGTCATGGGCATGAGGAGGGAAGCCCTTCCCAGAGCCGATGGAAAGATAATGGCATCATTAGAGGAGGTAGCCGAGACGGCTGTGTGGCTGTGCCCTGTGCTTCACGCTGCCACAGGGAAGCATCAGGACACCAAAGAAGTGCTTTTAGCAGAGACTGAGGCAGGCTCAGGAAATTAATAGGGAAGGAAGGGAGCTCTGGACAGCACAGAGTTCACAAGGCAACCTTCAGACAAGGACAATGCAGTTTGCAATTTCACTAACTCCTGTCCACCAGGCACTGAGAAAGCCCCAGTTGTGTCCCACAGCTCCAGAAATGTAGGAGTTAGTGGCCCAAGCCCACCACCTGTGCTAACCTGTCCAGATCTAGCCAAACACCCCCTGGGCCACACCACTAGGGTTGGAAAGTCCCATCGTCACTCATTTCTATTCCTTGGGAGATGAGAAAACACCTGGCAAAGTCCCACCACTCCAGAACCATGACTATCAATGGTCCAGATTCCCACCAGTACCTGAAATCATCTTGCAGAAGCTGGGAAGGTCTCCATATCCTCAAGCCTGTGGTGCTGAGGCAAAGTATGGACTTCACTTACACCAACCCACTGGGACTGAACTGTGGAAGCCATTTTGCACAGCTCCTGGAATAAGAAATCCAATAGCATCAATACCCAGCACCACATTTGATCACCTGGTAGAAACTACGGAAGATCTCCCCAGCCAATGCCCTTGGGACTGCAGCTGTTGTTGAAAATAGCTTCAACATCACTCAAGCTTGACTCAGTCATGTAACCCTAGGATTGTAACTACCAACACTACAAGATGGGCTCTGACCAGAGTTGGCCTCACATGATCTAGAGACATTTTGAGCCCTGTTCTGCATCTTCAGGGTTGCAAATATTAAAACCACAGTCCTCTTTGCTACCTGTTTGATATCCATGGGATTAGGAAGGAACTCCCATACACATTTCCCCACCTCCAGGAGCATGAATACCAGTGTCAAAGTTCCAAACAAGATCTGCACAATCATCAGAAGCCCAGCAACGTTCTCCACAGCACACAGATTTCAGAACTGAGATGCTGGTGCCAAAAGCTCTAGTACCACTTATGCTCTTATCTTCAGATGTTGTCAAGATGGTGGCAGCTGTCACAAAAAGCTTCAGTGCCATCAGGGATTGGCCATGGAGCCAGAAGATGCACACCTTTGCATGCTTACATTCACTGAAATGTTGGGTAACTACCTTCAGTTTCTGTAGTCAGAACATTGAAGCACTCACACAAGGTTTACATAAATAAAAAATGAGATCATGGAGACTGTTTTCTTTACCTCCCTATATCCAAATCTAAAACACCTGTACAACTAACATCCTACAGTCCAGTCCATCTACCTAAAAAATCCTTTCTACAAAATTGGCTCCACAAAATCACACCAGAGGTGCAGACATCAAATCCAGACACAAGAATCAAGGATGGAAACATGTCATCTCAATGTGAAAAATAATTCCCCAGGAATATATCTGTATTGAGTGACAGCTATGAAGGATCTAAGAATTTAAAATGATGGTAAGGAACATCAGTAAGATGTCAGCAAACATAGGTGAATGATAAGAAGGAATACAGAAAAAAAAATTCTGGCTTTTGGTCTTCTTACCAGATCCCTCTGTCTCCATGAGCACAAAGACTGTTGCTTATGGAGGAGGAGATATCATGGAGAAGAGAACCAAGGTGCCCCAGCCAACAGCCAGTTCTCCCCAGAAGCAGAGCTGCCTGGTCAACACAGGCCTGAGTGGGCCCCACTGTGCCCAGATTACTGACCAGCCCAGTCATGAGCTGGTAAGTTCTGGAGTGGTTTGTTCTGCATTTAAGGATACCTGACACATAGACCAGTGCAAGGCCAGGATTCAACAACTTGTTGACTATGAGATACCTGGCCAAGAGGAAGCCCAAAGGCACTGATTTTATCTTCCCCTTGTTTAAGGTTGTATTTCTTATTAGATGGTGTATTTCTTATTACGTCTATACATCTATACATGCGATTGATAGTCACAGGGCACTCCACACATGCAAGGAGGAAACATACAACCACAGCCTGAAGATTAGAGCCAAGATCAAAATAGAAAGTAAGTGTTCCTTTAATCTCCTCCCTGCACATTTAACCAGTGGAGGTCAACTGCAGACACAGCTGAAGACTTAGGGTCCCTCTTTCCTTTTTTGCTCTGTGATCTTTGGGAGGGGCTGAGCCACCACTAACCAGCAGGTGGGAAGCTGTGGTCAACCTGTGGAGATTTTTTTGCCTGCAGCTCCAGTTCTCTTCTGGGGACTGTGCTTCTGTGTTCCTTGGAAAGCAGGAGAGCTACTGGCAGGAAAGGGATGTTCCCTTATTGTAGCACAAAAGTGGGTCCTTTTCTGCAACAGATATCAGGGGGTCACAAACCTCAGAAGTGCACCTGTGATGTGGCAGCCACAAAGAGTAAGTTGGGCTCCTGAGTACATGGACTGTGGCTGGTCTGCACTGAGCTAATCTACTGAGAGATTAGAAAAATTTTGAAGAAGTAGTGTATTGGCACCCCCTTCTCTAGAGAAGGTCGTAACTAAGCTTCTCCAGAAATCTTCACCATAATTGATTTCAGGACTATCAGCAAAAGAGTCTCTACAAAAAGTTCAATGTAGTTATGTTGCTCCTTGCAACAAAGGTACGTGGGAGACAAGCGGGACCATCCTGCTGTCTCCGAGGGGCTGAGCAAGAGGGTAAGTGTTGCCGTCCAGTCCCCACCCAAGATTGGGAACAAACCACACTGAGCCGGGAGTTGAGTCAACTGTGAAGGTGCAGCAATCTCAACTTTATTGTGTTAGGGACAAGGTTATATAGTGATAGAAGGAGGGGGTAAGAAGAGAGAGTAGTGAGAACCAATGAGGAGCAGTTATGTCACTATCACTAAGGGCCTAGGCAGATTTCAGGTTAAACCATTAGGCGGGGGTAAGGTCAAAAGCCTGCGCTGGGGGGGGGGGGGAATGCTCTGGAAGAACCCATGAGGCCACCTCAGCCAACACCTAATAATGGCCGCGGTCCCAAAGGAGGTAAAAGGTTCCAACATAGTTAAACTTCCTATACTTCTATTGCTCTATTTTATTTGGCCACTGGCCTGGAAGAGATTAGGTGCCGAATGCCCCCTTACTAGTTTTTACAAACATTTATCCAGTATAGTAGTTTGTAGAAGTGTGTTTGCAAATAAAAGTGTGATTAAAAAAAAAAAATCCTTTAACAAGGCCTCTGACCTTAAGCTGAGCTTCACAGAGATGACTACATTTCTAAGATAGGAAAAGTTACCAACTGGGCTGGTAACAGCTAGCAGGCAGAGGAAAGAAAGGGGAGAAGAAGCTCTCCTGTTCTCAGGTGTTGTCCTTGAAGGGTTAACTTGGCCAGAACAGCTGCTTTTATGTGAACTTATGCAGACTGGGAACTTCTGATCTCTTCCCCTTACATGCTGGGTATAAAGTTCTGAAACTACCTGAACTTGGGGTTCAGGGGGATTGATTGATTACAGTGAAAGCTTGCCCTATGAACCTGGCTATAGCTAAATAAAATCTGCTTCCTGTACCTATTTGCTGTCTTGCCTGGTTTGTCCCCTGCAACAGTAGTGTTAGGTCCCTAAACATTAGTAACTCCATTTTATTCTGGGACTCTATCTTCACCCAGAACCAAAACTACCAAGAAAAGGAAACTTAAGATACCCTATTCCCATAACCTCTCCCACAAGGTCCCTAAATACAAATCTGTTATTGCTTGGCCACCTGAACTCAAGGTCAATTCTAGATTGCTGCACCCATGGTCCTTTCTAGCTTGCTCTTGCTACTTCTAAAAAAGATATAAAAACCTTATTCAAATAAATGTGGCTGTTGCACCACTCTACTGGGCAGTCTGGCAGGCTTTTCTTGTCAATAAACTTTGCTTTTTGAGCATGAGACTCTGTCTTGAGAGATTTCTTTGAGCATTCTGTCCTAACATTTTGGTATATTGGCCGGGAATCAAGGAAGTGTCACCATAAATCCTATTCTCCCTCGGGGGATTTGCTTTGGTGAACCCCCAATCCAAACAGAGTGCTCAAATCTCTCAGGGAATCTCCTCTTCTCTCCTCAGAGCACTCTAGCTACTCATCCAACACTGGGTGGTTAATCCCCAGGTGGATTATCCCCTGGTGAGTCTCTTCTTCTCTTGGGTGTGTCACCCCCACCTGATGCCCATATCCATCCTCAGCGCTCTGCACCCCAGCGCCCACCCAATATGGATTTTCCTAGCCCTCCACATACCTGATGTCACGGACAGCTTCCCTCCCAATCTTCCCAGTCCATTCCTGTTTTCTCCCTTAGGAAAATTGCTGGATGGGGGGATTATCAGAGTCCATATCCCTTTCTCCCTCTCTGACCTCTCCCAGACCCAAAACACCTCAGATCCTATACCACATATCTTGATTCTTTCACCAAAAATCCAATATCTGACATAGACCTATGATCTCACCTGACACGATATTTATCTAATCCTCTCCTCTACTCTCCTCCCCAAGCCTCTCCAAAGATGGGACTACTCAGTCAATTCCCCCAAACATGCCCTTAGGTTTTCTCTCTGCCAATTTTAAAACACTCTATTACCATACTTATCTCAAATTAAATATGCCAATAGGCTCAGTACTCAAATTTGGCCACAAAATAAATCAGATAACTTGTACCAATGGCTCAAGTAAGAAACCTTTGATCAAAAATTCTCCAAAGTTTAAAAAAGAATTTACTTATTGCAAAATGACAAGGTTGTGTGAGGTTCCTACTTCCAAACTTTTTTTTCCTTTATTCAATCACCAAATATAGTATGACATAACAATCTCATTCCTCAAAGGTAACAGGAAATAATGTTTTATAATTTTCTGTATCCAAACCTGGCCTAATTACCAACCAGAAAAAAATAAGGTTTAAAAGCCCTAGGCAGCAATTTCCCTGGCCAAGACTCCTCTGAAGCCGCACAGGAATGCAAATGGCAGGCACAATAGGGGGGCCTAAGACTAAGGAAAAAAGAATGTCTCTTTAACTTCAAATTTCCACCCTTTCTCTCTCTCCTTTCTCTTTCTCCCTCTCTTTTTCTCCTCATTCTCACCTGTTGCTTTATTGAAATAATTCATGGCCATATCATTTTTTCTAGGAAACTTATTTTTTAAATTCTTTTTAGCTCATTATTTTTTAATATACATATTTTTTGTAGTTATAGATGGATACAATACCTTTATTTTATTTATTTATCTTTATGTGGTGCCGAGTGAGGACTGAACCCAGGGCCTCATACATTCTACGCAAGAGTTCTACCACTGAGCTACAACCCCAGCCCCCTGAACTCATTATTTTGATTCTATGTGCCTAAGTTAAAATTTATGATCAGACCTATTTTATCCATCAAAAATATTTTTTTTAACACTCTGCTTTATTCAGAGGCCAATTTACAAGAGTTGACTCTTAATCTAATAAATTTTTAAAAACTATAAGGCCTTGGGCTGGGATTGTGGCTCAGTGGTGGAGCACTTGTCTAGCATGTGTGAGGCACTGGGTTCAATTCTCAGCACCACATATAAATAAGTTAATAAATAAAGGTCCATTGACAATTTAACAAATATTAAAAACAAAAACTATAAGGCCTTTGCTTTTTTGTTCTGTGTACTGGCTGGTCTACATGTATATATGTATCAAAACCAACATATTGAGTGCTCATAAACTAGAATTCAAAAATGGATCAAATACCTTTGATTCATGTGATTCGAAAGTTCAATTTCAATTGGATAAACAAATAAAGGTAATGATGTCATTAAAATCACTAATCCACACTCTTTTCCCAAATGATCAATGAAAAACATCACTTTCTATTATAATGTCCATTGCTTCTTCTAGAATTTTCATCAACAAAAAAGATGACTTAAAATGTTAACAAATTTAATTTTCATGAGTAACCTAAGTTAAAATAGATAAATCAGATTTAACATAGACCGGACAGGATAAACATTATAAATGAGATTTTTATAAATTGTTGTTCAATGGAAAGTATAGGATTGCTTTATTTCTGGTCTCCATTAAGGGCAAGATGATTAAGGGTTAAAATTTTACGTTCATGCATGTTCTAAAAAAATACAGAATTATAAAATACTATTATTTTATTTAAACTCCAGAGTCCTCCAGTATTCTAACTAGAATTTAGGTCTCTCAAGGTCAATACTCTTGAACTTTTAACTCTGGAAATCATGTCAACAATGAGAGGAAAGAGGCATCTAAGGCAGCTGCAAGGCTCTCACTCCTCCACCTGCCCTGTGTCCTTCACTATCCAAGCTAAGGAAGAAATTTGTATGCACATTTTTTTTTTTTTAAACCTGTCAGCTTTGGTTTTGGTTTCTGTTTTGCTTATCTGCTTTTCATATCTTTTACTAGCCCTTTAGGATGTATGCCATATTACATGGATCTTATTAATAGCCCCTTAAAACTAGCTGAATGGGCCACTATAGGTATGGGCTTGTTTCACTGTCACTATCTGGCCTTTAAATGGTTTTCTGGATAATTATACAATCTTACAATTGAAATTGGTCTGTCAGAGTTAAAATGAATGAAAGAGATTCTGTACTCACATTTATTTAGTTACATGGTAAGGAGTCTGAACAGTCAGGCAATAAGTTGAAGGTGCCAAAAGGCATGGCCTCTGGTGTGCAAGAACAGCAGGACACCAGAAGAAAGATCTGAAACTAAAAAAGATAAAAGAAAGTTATAGGTATGGAAATATACTTTAGTATGGAAAATCAGAAAATAAAGTAATATTCTTGTGTTAAAGTCCAAAATAGAGGATAAAACTAAGAATGTAGACAAATTATGAATGTTTTAGTAAATTGCAGAAGGAGAATCTCAAAAGTTTGTGTTTCTGATGGGATTGGTTCTCTAACCAGAGTTGAGAGCAAGGCAATATTTATTACTTCCTGTAACATAGCTCCTTTCTCCGTGGTCAGTTAAACAGCTGATGAGGCCTAGAAAGTGACTGTGATCATCTAGCACCTCTAAGGTCCTCTGAAGGCTGGGAGCCCTCCAGCCACTGCTCACATGGCTATGGCCGAATCTCTAACTGTCTGCATTTTCTCTTTTTTTTTTAAATTTTTTAATTGAAGGTCCCTTACTGGTCCTGCTTCCATGAATGGTCAACACCAAGAGAAAAGGGAGGGAAACCACCCGACACAGGGAGGGATCATCTCCACAATATTCCATTTATACACAGAACTAAACAGACAAGCACAGAGTCACTACTTAGAAGTTGGCGTCATGGGATGGGGGAAAAACAGGTGGGAAATAGGGGTATCGTTAAAAAAAATACAGCTCCTCCCAAACTGGGGAAGACTTGGTCTGTTTCAACCCAAGAGGAATAGAAGATCAAAAGCAATTTGGGAAGGCCAGAACTGTCAGGGATGGAGGGAGGAGGAAGGGGTGGGGGGTGGGGGCTGTTTGGCAACTGGGGTGAAGGGAATGCCCTCCCTCTGCTGGGATCCCCCAGCCCCTCTGGTCTGGCAGGAAGGGGGCAGCCTGCAACCCCCTACGGCAGGTCTGGGGCTGCCAGATGTTCCAGGCAGGGGGCTGGAGGGGGCTCACAAAGGCTTGCCCTCCAGAGAGATGACAGCATTGACCCCCAGTTTTTCAGCCAGGGTGCAGCGGTTCTTGACCTCCTCATAGCAGTTTGCGTGTAATTCGTGCTCGATCCCTGTCAGCTTCTTCTTGATGGCGTCCTTGGACCTGGCATAGATCATTTTGCTCTTAAGGGGTGCAGATTCAGAGGCCCAGAAGATAAATACCAGGTCCTCCTTCTTGCTCTCCTGGGTCTCCTGGCTCGAGTCATAGAGGGCATAGCAGCCGTCCTTGTCTGGAGCACCTTGACAAAGCTGGCATAGGAATGTCCAGTCTGGCCACCTCACCTAGCAGGACCTCCTTGCCCTCCTCCAGGATGATGCTCTCCACGCTGGCTTCATACAAGAGGTTCAAAGCATAGAAGTTAACTAGTGAGATCAAAATAAACACACAAACTCAATTTACCTTTTTCTTTGACCAGGTCTGAGACGGCCCTCCCTCTGGCTCCTGCCTGGAACCACCCAGTGGTTCAGGACTAGCAGGAGAGAGAGAGAGAGAGCACGCCAGGGAGTGGCCTTTTATTGGGGTACAAGAAATTCAGGGGAAAATTCCATCCAATGAAGGTCGAGGGGGAGGCATTCCAAGGTCAGGATCAGTGATTGGTCTCAGGGTCAATGGTCAGTCACACCCCCACAGGCTCTCGCATCTGGAAAGGGTGGGGATTAGTTTTGACACAGTTTAGCCAGAACGCCTCACACCCAATTAGGGAGGTGCCCAATCACATGCGAGAATGGCTTCCCACAAGGCTCTTCTCGTCCAGACTCAAGCCTCTTCACTTCCTCTGGAGTCAGGACTTGCGCACCCTCAGATCACTGAACTCCGTGATGACGCCATCAGAGGCAGCTGCACAGAAGCTGTTCTGTGGAAGCTGAAGGCAGAGCCGCGGAGAGCCAGGGCACCAGGATCCCACTGAATCTAACTCTGCATTTCTCCACCCTGTCATCGTAGGTCCCCCGTGTCCTCTGCTGTCCCCTTGATGTGGGAGAGATTGGGTACAAGGGAGAGGCCACAATCCCAAGGCAACTGAATTCCGCCCGCGGTGGCCACTCTGGTGCTGTGTGAAGGTCTTGGGCCTGAAGCTACCTCTAGCAGCCTTAGGGGACAAATATCCACCGCTGGGTGGGAAAGGTTTGCTGCAGGTGGCAGCCAGGCGGCTCCAAGTGACTGAGAGCATCTGGCTGGGGCGACTCCTTAGTGTTGCACAAATGCTTTGAGCCCAAGACCTGACTCCCGCAGCCCTCTGAAGGACCTCATATCAACTATATGCTAAACTCTTATGGTTTTATACCACGTGGACAGTAAAAAGCATCTATACCAAGGGTTTTGTTGGCTTGAAAAGAGACTACTGTTTCTCTTCCCCAATTTTCACTTCCCTTACACACTCAGCAAACTTCACAAATCAGGAAGGAAAAAACAAACAAACAAAAAAACCTGACCTGATTTTGAGGTTTGCATTTGTCTGGGTCTTTTGTTAGCACAGTCAGTTATTTAAACTTTGATGTACTGACAGGAAATTAAGTCTAAAACATTGATTCATTCTTACCTAGCAAAATAATTTTCTTGTATTTGTTACTTAGAGAAACTGTTTTTGTTTTTTTTTTTGGAGGGGGACACCAGTGATTGAACTCAGGGGCACTGAACCACATCCCCAGGCCTATTTTGTATTTTACTTATAGACAGGATCTCGAAGAGTTGCTTAGTGCCTTGCTAAGTTGCTCAGGCTGGCTTTGAACTCACGATTCTCCTGTCTCAGACTCCCTAGTTACTGGGATTACAGGCATGTGCCACTGCTCCCAGCGGGAAATTAACTCTTGAAGAAACTAGGGTTTGCACCTGTTTTAAAGTCTTATATGATTACTTTATAATTGGTTAAACAAATAGTTGTCATTTAAATTATAACAATATAGTTGACACACAAAAAAAATGCGACTAGGTATATGTATACATCTGAGAACTACATCTGTTTAAGCCTATGTGTCATGTGAAAGTTTATGTAAATACACCAGCAAGATAACCAATAACTGTTTTCTTTTATACATGGCCATGAAGGGCCATACTGTCTCTCTTTTTTAAACCTTTTATTTATATGTGATGCTGAGGATCGAAATCAGGGGCCCACACTTGCTAGGCAAGCGCTTTACCGCTGAGCCACAACCCCAGCCCCTAGAAATCTGTCTTATATCTGTTTACTTTGACTAAGTCAATTTCTGATCATTAACATTGTTTCCCAAATGTAAAAGAGATTTAAGGCGGGGCTGGGGATGTGGCTCAAGCGGTAGCGCGCTCGCCTGGCATGCGTGCAGCCCGGGTTCGATCCTCAGCACCACATACAAACAAAGAGATTTAAGGCTATCCTTTAATTTTTGTTAACTCATACAGACCCATGATTTTAACCATACACTCTAGATTCTAAATTGTACTTTAAAAGTTAACCTTAGTTAAATATAAAGCTTAAGAGAGTACTTTGCCACACTGGTGTTCTCCAAACTAAAATTATCTGTAGCAAGAATCTCACATTTGTGTACAAATAACAAACTGAGTTAATATTTATTTGTCTCAGTTAATGTTTCATAGCTGGATAAATTAACCTATTATCAATAAGTTATATATACCATTTTGTCTTACTCTTCACACTGGAATTAGAATTTACATGCACTCTTAAAAGATAATAAGGAGAGCCTAATCTGTTTGGAGGTGATATTATAAAATATGAAAACATTTTCCCACTTATCCCAATAAAAGGGGAGTTAAAAGCTCTCTTAGCCTTTGAGTCATGTTTTAGATGTAATGTTATATTGTATTACCTAACATCCAGATAGACTCAAAAACCAATATGTGTAAACTTTGTAAAAATTATATTTAAGAAACAGGCAAAAATCAGGTTCAAAACTAGACCACTTTACCTAAAATTTATCAAGAGCCCCATCTTACTTGACATGAGGCTCTGCCTTCCACCTTATTACATGTTAAAATGGCTCCAAAACAGGCTGGCCTTCAACTTATTTACAGTTATGTATAGAAGTTTAATGTATTCTAAAGATTACTGTGATCTCAAACAGGTATATAATGCATAAGGCAGCTGAAGTTCAAGACAGCTATTACACAAACCAAACATGTTCTTACTCTTTTTAATTTCATTTTGTATTTTCCTTGTAAACTTTATAACTGTTACCTGTTAATGTTTTGTAGAGGTACTACTTAAAAAACACACAACCTAGATTAATTTAAGATAATAAGCCATCACCTGAGGTCAGATAAAATATAAGGCTAACTTCCAATACTAATACAGACTCCAAGTAAATATAAGGGGTAAAGTTACAAACATTAAGGTTAAAACTCTGTACTTTAAGACTGGTGGAGCTGGCTTGCTGGATGTTTAAGATCAAGATTTAAAACTTGAGCTTAAATAAAGGGGCCAAGAAAACCAATGTTTGGCTCTTATCTTCTGAGTCAGCCTAAACCCAGGGAATAAGAGAACTTCTCCAAGGAGCTTTACTACTCTGGGCCACATGACCTCCTGATCAGGGAGATTAATGAGACCACTGGTAAATGGAAAGTTAATTAGTATACCTGCTGCAAAGAAGAAGATCATTCAAGAAGGGAAACATCCCTGATGATTCCAAGAGAAGCCACCTCATCAAGGAAACCCTACCTGGCAGATGGCACTAAAAGAGTTTAGAAGCTACTCTCAAGTTCCCCAAGATTGACCCCTTTGGGAACTTAGCTCTTTGTGTGTGTGTGTTTTGCTGGGGATTGAACCCAGGGTCTAGTGCTTGTGAGGCAACCACTCTATCAACTGAACTATGCCCCCCAGACCTTCAGTTCACTCTTAACAAACAGATAGGAACCAGGTCAATTTTTGACTAACTTGATCTTAAACACTTGGAAGGACAGTATAACCCAAACACAGCCACATATGGACATTTTAGAGGAAAAACAATAATTATTTTAAATAAAACTTAGAATGGGGCTGAGGCTGTGGCTCAGTGGTAGAGTGTTTGCCTCAAATATAAGAGACACTGGTTTCAATTCTCAGCACTGCATATAAATAAAAAATAAAGGTCCATCAACAACTAAAATAAATAAATAAATAAAATTTAANTATTTTACATATACTGCATTAAAGACATCACAATCAACCTCACCTGTGACTTTCTCTCTTGTCTTTTGAATCATCTTGTTTTTGCTGGGCTGGAACCCAGGGCCTCAATTTGCCAGAAAAGTACTGTATGGCTGAGCTGTGCCGGGTTGTTTCACCTGTTTCTTTGAACGTTTTCATGTGGCCTTCAGAAAAGTCACAGGTACTTACTGAGCACTTCATTTCAGTTGAACCGGCCTCCTTTCCAGGGCTCAGGCCCACCCTGATCCCAGGGCAGGAAGGTCATGTGACTTAAGGTCTTAACATGCTCCTCTGCGGCTCCCATGTGCATAGCACCGAATTCTACACACTGATGTCCCAGGGTTACCCATGGTCTGGCCCCAGCCCTGGAGGAGGTGCTGCCTGAAAAAGGGCTGGGCCTATTTCATCAGGGATTGGTTACTTTAGCTGTCCAATCAGGCGCGCAGCCGGGGCAAGGGCGGGCTTCCGCAGACTGGCGCTTTCCTTGCTGGGCTGCTTGGGTCTTTCTTCCTCAGGTCGCGGGTCTTGGGCACGGATTCTGGGCGTGTTTGCGTAGCAAGAGAGCCCCACGAGCTCGGGTGGCCGAAGTTCCTTCGTGAGGACGGCAGGTGACCCCGGAAGCCCAAATGGAGAGTGTGCGGCCAGGGAACTCCAGGGGCACAGGAATGGCGGGACCTGGCGTGCGGGTGAGCGACGGAGCGGGCCAAATCCCGGCCGGTGGGTGGCCCTGGGGCCTGTCCCCTGGTCCCGCAGGGTAGGCTGGGAGGCGGGTCCCCTGATCAGCTGCACACTGTGTTACCGAGTCCCGGCCGGCGGGTGGCCCTGGGGCCTGTCCCCTGGTCCCTCAGGGTAGGCTGGGAGGAGGGTTCCCGGTCAGCTGCAGAGCGTGTTAATGAGCCCCCCTCGGCTGGCCCTGGTCTCCAGACCCTTGGTCCCTCGGGACGGACTGAGAGCGAGTCCCCGTGGTTCGCTGCGGAGGATGTCATTGTCCGCGCTGGCGGGTGGCCCTGGGCCCTGACCCCTGTCCCCGCGCGGGTCCCCGAGATCAGCTGCAGAGCGTTCGACCTAGTCTCAGCTTGGGCGGTCTCCCTGACCTCTGTCCCATGGGTTAGCTGGGTTAGCAGGTCCCTGTCCTCTTTTTCTTCTCCCTGTTGGCGACGTCCCAGGTTCAGATCTGTGCAGCTTATGTGGCCTGATGCTCCCAGAGTGTGTGGTGAGAAGGGAAGGGTCTGGGTTCTGGACCCAGGTGTGTTCTGACTGTGACATTTGGCCTGAGGGGTTCCAGTCTGTCCCTCTTTTCTCCCCAGGATTAATCTGTGAGTCCTACAGACACATACTCCTAAATGTGCAGGGAACGGTATCAAATCCATTTTCCATTCTGGAACCTGGTTCCTCCTAAGGCTGGCAGCAGACACCTGAAATTCCAGTTCCCTCTCGCATTCCCAGATGCCAACTGCACCCTCCAGTTCACACTTTACCAACCATTTGTTCCAGTCTACATTCAAATAGACAGTGTTTTAATCATCAAAAGTTTCACAACAATGGATAATTTAAATTTTAAATAATTTTTTAAATAATTTTTTTTTTTTTTTTGAAAGGTGGGCAAACATTTCCCATGACTGGAAAGCAGACAGGAATGACCTGGAACTTGAGTTTAAAAAGTACTTATGCCTCTCGTCATCATGCCTAGGCACAGACACAGTCTCTCTGGGCAGAGGTGTTATTGGCCATTACACAGGATCCTGTGTCCTCAGCCACTGTCCTGTCCTTTGGTGGGGCTGCAACTAGGTGCCCACAGCTTCCCTGTGCCCTGCAGGGTGCAGGCAGTTTCAGACTCTGGGTCAGCTCCTCCTAGAGGGCAACCTGAGGTGTGGGGAGCAGCCTCCCAGGGGAGCAACTGGAGACACCCGGGTCAGGCAGTGAGATGCTGGTGTTGGGGGAACATGACACACATGGTTCCTGCCCTCTAGATGTGCTCAGAGCTGTGAAAGAAGAACAGTTATCCCTAAGAGCAGGGAAATCTGACCCCAGCAAGGTGGAGCAAAGCCCTGCAAAGCTCTTCAGCAGCAGGAGGGGGTGGGAGGATGTGCCTGGTGACAGATGCCTGACCAAGCTGAGGTCTGACAGGTCATTGTCCAGTGGTGCTGCAGCTCCCTGGGTTTGTTGCCTTGGAAAGACTTGCTCACTTACTTAACTTCAGTTTTTCATTAGTTGTAAAATGTAATTTAATGCTAGAGCTGGAAGATTAGAGATTACTAAAGGACAAGATAGAATTATAAGTCAGGGTAAAAAACCAGATTTTAAAAAAAAGGAAACATTTGGTCTTATATTTCATTATTTAAAGATTCTTACGTACTGTTTTGCTTCCCCAGAGTGAGTTTACTGAGTTTCTTAGAATAATTCTTTTTTTTTTTTTAATTTAATTTGGTGGGGGTGGGGGTGGAGTTGGTAATTTAATATAGAATTCCAGGGCTTTGTTCTGGGAATGCTATCTGGGAATAGAAATGGTGGAAATCTGTATTTCTTTCTTTTTTTTTTTTAAATTTTAGTTGTAAATGGATCTTTATTTATATGTGGTGCTGAGACTCAGACCCAGGGCCTCACACATGCTAGTCAAGTGCTCTACACTGAGCCACAATCCCAGCCCCAGGAAATCTATTTCAGTGTGACTCATTCCTAGAAGAAATTTTGGTGGATAAGTTCGTTTCATTATTACAAAGATTCAACCTTACTCATTAGTTGCTGAGGGTCTTGCTCAGTCCCTGAGGCTGGATTTGAACTCGTGTTTCTCCTGTGTCATCCTCCGGAGTCACTGGGATTAGAGGCCTGTACTACCACATCTTACTAGTTAAAAATTCTTATGTATCTTTTCCTCCCCCAGGGTGAGAGTACTCACTATGCTTCTCGGATATGTTTTTTGGGGCTTGGGGGGTGGGTTAAAACAGAATTCCAGGACTTTGCTTTGGGAATGCCACCTGGGAAAAGAAATACAATCTTGGTTCCAGTGTGGTTGCAGAGTAAAGCCAGTCCTTGCTTCCCCAGTGCTGAAATATAACACCAGAGAAGCATGCCGAGGCAAGTTTAGAGTGGAAAGTAGAAGCTTTATTAAGGACAGCAGAAAAGACTTCTCCCTGGAGGAAGAAGGGGACCCAAGACTGGAATCTGTGGAAGGGCAATGTCTTCCCCTTTTTATAGCTGAGGTCTTCTTTCAGCTTTCCCTCATTCCTGTCCTTTGTTCTGTTGTCTTTCAGTGATGGAATGTAGGTGGGAAGGCCCAAAGGGTGGGGACAGGTGGGCCAAAGGTGTAATCTGGATAGGAAGGACTTTTGGATGAGCATCTCCCTGTTTGCTAGGAGCTACTTCATTAACATTTCCTTGGGTTGGGCTCTGGTCCTTGGGAACATTAACATTTCAATTTCCCAAGTGGTGCTCTGCTTTCCTGGACTTCATTCTCAACATGGCCTTTACTTTCGATTTTACTCAATGTTAGACCCGTTAGACCCAATTTACCTAACTACACTAACTACCTATCTTTAAATCTGGCTTCAGTTTCATTAGAAAGATTCACCAAAACATCAGCTCCTGTAGTTTGCAGGGGTTTGGCAGTGGATGGGTCTGTTCTGTACCCTGTGAACTGTATTTACCAAAACTAGGCAATTCCTAATAGTAGTCACCTGTGATGAATGAATACCAAATATGTTATCTTGGAAATACTAATTAAATAACATGTTTATTGTCTGATAGGGAATAAGTTTGACTTTCCTGTTGAAGTGTGTCTTAAAGTTTTTCCTCCTTAAACATAAACACTTGAGTTTGAGTGATTTTTCTGGGTTCTTTAAACATGAATTGAAAACATGACTGAGAAGCAGAGATCCTTGATCCTTGTGACTGTAATCCAAGGCCAGAATTGGTCCTGCAAAAGGAAGTCACTGAAGGTCCAGTCAGAGCTCTCTGGGCAGCCTCCCCTGCAGAGCCCCAGGCTGCTCACACTAACCTTGGAAGGAGCCCTTTAGACTGAGAAGCTACAGAACTCTGGAAAGCTGGGGGTCCTCAGGCAGATATGGGGAGGGATGGGAATGCTAAGGGGATTCCCTTTCTGAGGGTGCATATTGTCCAAGGCTGTTCCCAGAGGGTACAATGAAACAAAAACAGATTTGGGTGAGAAGCACTTATTCTAAGGAACACTGCAGGAGAGTGGAGAACCACAGGTGAGCTCTGCAAGCACCCACAGCTCCTGCAGAAAAGGGCTGCTTTCCTAGGGAGGGGCAAACAGGGTTAGGAAGCTGAAGAGAAAACTGCAGCTCATTGCTTAGGAGGGAACAAAGAGGGGAGGTATTTTTAGGATCAGGGTGTGACTGCCATGGGTTAAAAAAGTGACCTCTAAGTGATAATGAGAAGGGGGTCTCTGCAGGAATTGCTCTAGCAGAAAGCAGAGAAGGGGGTTTCTTCATTCATAGATCTTTCCCAGATTCCCTTTGGCACTTTCTTTTTCTTATATATCTTTTTTAATTTTGGCCAATCCTAAATTGTATCCTTTATAGTAAACTAAACATAAGTGACATGCTTTGCTAAAATCAAATCATTGAACTTGAGGAGGAGGTATTGAGAGTCCTTTGTTTTCCTGCCTCCTCCCCCCCCCCCCCCCCCC